>NC_136065.1:691757227-691904727 GCF_964261635.1 Lissotriton helveticus | reverse complement strand
TTCTATTAACTTTGGCGCGGTTCGACAAATTTAGCACACACGTTGGTAACATTTAGATGGACATTCATTTAATTTGCGAGCAAGTTTTGTGCCAATCCATCAGGGAGGCAAAAGTTAAAGGGGGAGTTTATAACATTTATATATGCTAATAACATTGGGGCTGTTTCATGACTGCATGAATGTAGCAGACAGTTATGGAGTTACACCCAACGAGGTTATTTATAGTTTTCCTGCAGATCCAATATATGGAGTAAAGTTCAAAGAGAGGGTTAAAAATGATTGGATTTTCCATTAATACTGGAATTGTTTAAGGGGCCAGCCTGAAATTTGGCAGCATGTTTATCTTGCTCTTTGCATGCTTAGTCGCATGAAGATAGGTTAAGGGCACAACTTGAAGGTAGTCAAAATAATGATTTTCGTACCATTTGAAAATATTTCACAAACAGTGTCAGATCTGTTAAGTTTAAATGGGGGTTTGGGGCAACAAATGTAATTAGCTAATAATGGACACAGTTTGATAAATCTGCCTCCACTGAGCAGGCAGTTACAAAGTTAATCCTAGTGTGGGCATGTTGTATTTTTCCCCACCATCAAACAACCACACACCATACCTTCAAACATCCAAACACTAAAATAATTTACAGACAACCACCATAAATCATAGTGCCGATACCTCATAGCCCCCTTTCCCCCCAGCATGCAATTGAGACATGAAATGAGCGACCCAAACAAAAGACCAGGACATATGATTTTTGTTGGAGGAAACTTGCTGAATTTTGAACATTAAGGCAAGACGAAATTGGGTTAGCTTACAGTCTATCCAGGTCAGCCAGTGGATGAGCAACCTATACCGACTGCTCACCTGATTGACAAAATAGCACCTCGACTACATACCATCAGGCGATATAACTCTTGGGGGTCCTCACCCTGTGAACCTCCGAACACTCACAACAGGTTGCAGAGTGGTACCGGGCAGGCCCCCAGTTGCTCAGGTTAACAACTGCCCATGGCACTAATGGGGGATGTCGCTTTCCCCCCAGGACCCTGCCGTAAGGCCTCGTGGGAAGTTGGCCTGGAGCACACTCTGTGCTCCTTTTGGTTGCATTCAGCACCAGAAAACCTTGGATCACCCCGTAACTCCGCCTCTAAAACAAAACAAATTAACCACTGCCAATATAGGAAAATAACCCATCTACAGCAAACCTAGGGAGAGGGAGGGTTGGTCGCTGTTGCAGGAACGCCATAAGAGGATGAGGAGTTGCAGGGGCCAGGTATTTATCCCACTGACCACAGTCCCTCCCCCAGGGTGTGCCTGCCCTGGAAGAGCCCACCTTGACCCCCAGAGATGGGCTAGTAGTAGCCTGCTGGCTTGAACCCCAACAGAACCGGATCGTCTTGGGGAGGGAAGCGGCTCATGGGGCATGGTGACGCGGCGCTAGGCCTCTGCCAGCCAAGGTCGCTGCCTTGCACGCACCGCGGGCAGCCCAGAGCGCCAATACCCCATAGACCCCTTCACCCTCCAGCATGTAAGGGACACATGAAATCTGTGACCCCAACAAAAGACCAGGACACCACTTTTTTGCAGGAGGAAACTTGCTGCAGGTTCATTTTGCACATGTAGGCAAGATAAAATTGGGTTAGTTTACTGGTGATACAGGATGGCCAGAGTCTGAGCAACCTATACCGACTGCTCACCTAATTGGCTAAATTGTGCCTAGACTACATACCAACAGGCACTATAGCTCTTGGGGATCCTTACCCTGGGACCCCTAACAATGAACTTGCGCCATGTGACGAGTGGTGCCGGGCATGCCCCCTGTTGCTCAGGTTTACAACTGCCCAAGGCACTAAGAGGGCGCCGTCGCATTTTTCCCTGGGGCCTTGCAGATAGTTGGCCAGGAACTGTGCTCACTCTTTGGTTGCATTTGGCACCAGAAACCCTTGGACAACCCCGTAACTACGCCAAGCCCACAAGGGAGGCTATCGTCGACACTGCTCCACCCGGCTCCCCACCACCACCCCTCCAAAGCTGCCTTGCCAACCTATTACCTGCATTCTGCTCTCTCCAGGACTTCCTGCAAGTCCAACAGGAACATATCTGTGCCCAAGTCCGAAAGGTGGACTCTGTCCTCTGCAAAGAAACCTTTGGTTTACACACTGAGGAGACTGTGCCTTATGAAACCCCCTCTCATTTGTTCCGTGGACTTCTGGATGGAGCAGTTGGTCCTTCTGCATGACGCCTCAACGGCCGCCCCCAATCGTGTCCCCTCCAGAACCTAAGTGGAATGATCGAAGACCACACAATTTCGCAGAGCCCGATGCATTTGCTGACTGTCCACCAATGCTTCCTTTATGCCTGTGCTAAGGGGCGCCTACCCATTGTGATCTAATTGTTGGCCAACAGGTGGATTATGAGCATCTTGGGGCCCCTGGGGTCCCTAGCTAGTCCCTGGCGCACTCTTGTCATGAGGTTTGCCCAGCGCATGCCTGGGAAACCCATCCAGGTAATGGCAGTGCGGAGAAAGCCCTGGCTCCAGTTCCATTACTTGGCTCGTTGTGCCGCCATTAAGGCAAAGGGAGTCGCCGATGACTCAGACTCTGCGTGATATGATCTGTGGTGCCCTATGTGCAAATTTGTGCCTCTCATATTAGGATTTTGCTATGCCCTGGGTTTACACCACACTGACCAGGCCCCAAGTTCAGGGTTTACTGGTAACCATATGCCCCACTAGCATACCACCCAGGCGAATTACTAAAATGTGTGAATGGGGACCCACTCCCCGCTAGTTTCTGCTGCATTTTGGTGATCGCTTCCCAGGTCATGAGCATATTTGTTAATAAGTTATTGTTTGTGGTCAACACAATTTAACCATCTTTATCCACTTACTCCCGTTTGTAAGGGAGTATGGCACTGGCATAACATAGGACCCCTTGAGGAGGATAATGACTTTTAATGACTTGGAGAGTGTGGAGTATTATCCCAGATCGTGCCACTGCATTGCTTGGGCTGGGGTGGAAGATCTAGCCCTGCCACACCTGCCACACCTCGCCATGCCTGGCCGTTTGTTAACATGTCCCCAGGGGTTGAGGCTGTGTCATGTCCATTCATGGATGCCCAGTGTGCATTAACTGATTCTTCTACATGAAGGGTTTGGTGTCTACCGCAGCCAGCAACATGAGCGATTATGATTATGCCCCTTATACTGCTTCGTACACACTGCGGTATATATTTGATGGACAACTCCTTGTGACGTAATAAATTGGGAAGCAAATTAGTGAGGAATAATTGCTCTGTATGCAATGAATCTGAGCCTTCCTTGAACTGTGCCCAAGGAAACACCAGGCTCCTTAAAGGAAAGCTGTTCCAGGATAATGGTCTGCACCGGAAACTTGATCCTGCAGTTGTTAGTGTGGGAACTTATCCTGTAGACCCCAAGTAATGCCTCCCCCCCATAATTGTGGCCTTGTAAACGTAGTGCTCTGAAACTGCAGCATATCTTACTAATTGCAACATAGAATAGACAAACCAGCTTTCAAAATGAGCCACTGGAACCTGCATATTTTACCTTACCATATTCCCGCGCAGGACCACAGAGCCCTCACATTGAAAGGTGTGGCGCATCCCACTGCCAACATGTGGGTGTGCACAGAAACATGCATCGTAACATTTGGGACCCAGGCTGTGTTAGCAGTCCCTTCACACATATTGGAACCAAAGTTATTCTCTAGCAATACTGTTTGTGGCCCTGTGAACCGGTCATTGCCACTTTCCGATAGTCCGCGGCCATTTCCATTTGAAAATGCAAGGTAACAGCTGTTTACTTACATTTTCTTCCTCCAACTGCGAAATAAAATACCTAATAAAATTAAGCAGAAATTCGTCAGAAGACATAACCTCACATTCGACCTCTGTCTTTGAAGCGTACGGAGCGTGACAAGTCAAAAACATAGTTTAAAGGCATCTTTATTTAACATAGGCTTTACAACCCATGCTTTAACGGATCCTTCTATCTGAAGGGTGTGGTGCATCCCACCGCCCAGAACATGTAGGTGTGCACAGATACATGCATCGTAACATCTGAGGCACAAGCGGTTTCAGCAGTCCACTGCCCCAAATTATAACCAGGCAAAGTTATTCCCTGGTCGTGTTCGATTTATGTCCCTTGGAAATAGTTGCAAATGGCCTTGACACTTTCCAATGGTCAGCGGTCATTTCCGCTACTCTGAACCTAAACCTCCCTAGGATGCCAATGCATGATTATCTGTTTATTAACCTATTATTATCCAACTAATGCTGCTTGGTTAATTATTAATTTAAACCTAAGCAAAGTACAGTTCCGGTTGCTTGAAACTTCCGTCACATCTACACAATCTTCCACATGGTCTCAAGTTTATGAAGGGCATGTGTATCTAGATCACAGGACTTAAACGGGTAAAGTGTGGGCTACTGGTAGCTTGCGATCACCCATGGAGTGGCTCTCCAACGTGAATCTCCGCCCTGATCAAATTCAGAGGGTTCATGTACTTTAAAGAAGGCAGCATTGTTCATATCGGGACCCTTAGAGTAGAAGCCAGCCGAACCAGTTAAATGGCCTCATGCTAAGGCTCAAACACAACATGACCAGTATGTGACCAAATGTATCCACAAAACTTTGATCTGTTAGACCAAGAGCTGGAGTCGGAGCAGTGTCTCCGTAGAGCGGGCCAGAATGGAAGCGGTATCTGAATGAAAATTGTTAATCTTCACAAACTGATATGCTGATAAAGACATAACGGTTGCATTTCCAAATATTTTTAAAGCTAATAGCTGAATAGTAACTCAAACTGCACTGGATAGACCTATTACTGTTGTAATGTCTTTAGTGTTAGATGGGCATGTGGGCGATATTGTACATCGATAAAATGTATTAGTGGCTGCAGATGATTTTCCTTTAGCTAAAATAGCTCTTATTACAGAAGAAGTTGGAGACCCCCGCTCTGGATGGAACAGACTAGTGATTCTGCACCTTTCCATCCCTAGGGAAGATTGGGAACCCTTATGCCTATTGTTGGTGGCACTGCTCACCTGGGCCAGAGAATGAACATCTACTACATTAACCTGCTTTCACATAAGGCCAACTGCTTTGGTTCTTTTGAGTACACATGGTACAGTAACTGTATCGACCAGTTCTAGGGCACAGACTGTTGGGCTTTGCATGTTGTAGAACTGGGTTGCCTAAGCCCAACTGCCCTTTTGAGGCCTGTTGCTTCGTAAACCACATTCTTACCATACCACGCTGCATGAAAAGCAGATGATGTGCACACAGTTCCATCTAGCGACACACCTCTGATGAGTGGCCGCGGCAGGCAGGTATTTATCCCCTACCTGCGTCCCCCCCCTTCCCCCGCGTCCCTGCCAGAGTCCTCCTTCCTCCCCCCTGCGTCCCTGCCCGCGTCCCGCCCCCCCCCCCAGCACCCCCCCAGCACCAAAGCACCCCCCAGCACCCAAAATACACCTCAAAATACATCATATTACCACACACACATTAATACAGCCATTTTCACACACTCACCACATAATATACATATACCAGCAACAAGATCTGCTAATTCATCAGTTGACAAATGATTACACAACCACCACCTGAAGGCCCCCACACCAGTGATCATATGGTCACACCACCCCCATGGGGGGAGGAGGCGGGACATCAAACATTCACTACCATTAACCAAAGACACACAATCACAATCATACAACTTATCTACCATCTTATACAAAAACAAAACCAGCACACAGTCACACACACCGTCATATAAGACCACACAAGCTGCAGCATGCTCTGTCAAATGGCATCACACCCACCGCCAGTCACACTCTCAAAACCACTATCATATTAAAGAACACATAGCCAATAACATGCCCCCACACATAAATCATAACACTACCATACATCCACAGTAAAACATACACCCATCATTATTTGATTAAACACACTCATTATATGGTTAAACACATTCAAATCAAATGGTAACCGCCACCCCGCACACTACCATCATACACCAACAGAACCACTAATTAATGGAGTCATCATCATCACATACCCAATATCGTACACAAGCACAATAACAACAACATATGTCCACGCACCCACCGTCACACAACAAAGCATTAATCAGTCACCCAGACACAGACTATCATGTAGCCAGATAACCGCCAACATACAGACAGGCACCAACCATCTTATGAATAGAACATTTTGAGAAATTGGTTTCACATACGTGGTGTCATTGGTAATGTCATCAATGGAGTAATGTGAGATGTCATATGATGTCATGGGCAGTGAATAGCTCGAATGCAAGTTATAATTCTCGTAGTGTGCCACAACTGGTGTTTGTCAGTTGCTTTATAAAGTTTTTCAAATGAACCATAATATCACTAACTGTGGTGTAGTCAGTGAATATATATGCACACAAGTATATCAACATTATAGGTGTTAAGATACTTCTTAAGCTCGTCCGACAGAAATTCAGTGCATTGTTTTCTTTTATCCCTTACCTTTGCATCTGGAATAACATGACTAATAGTAGATTGTTCCGGAATCTGGCACTCCTCAATTCTTTTTTAATATACATAACATCCTGTAACCACCACCTCATTAAAAAAGTATTATGGTAAAGAGGATACAGGTGTGAATAGTTGAGCTCTAACAATTCTGTCGAGTTTGAGGGAATTCAGAAGGTATTTTAACACAAAAATCCTACCAACATGGCAGAGCATGCCTTGTAACATGGCCAAAACAGACAGCCCTAATGTGCCTCTGGTTTCATATTTTAGTAGCAAATCCAGTGAAGGTTTTTTCTGATACTTGGCACTCTAAAATTAAAAATGGCGTAGATAGGATTACAAGTAACAGAACACAAATCTAGAAACTGGAATGGATGGGCTGATCGCGAATGCACCTGTAAAGGGTAATGCTCTGGATCACTTTCATAAGAGTATCCAACATATAGCATTTCTTTTGCATTGCATGCCTGGTTTATATTTTCTTTAACAATGCTGTGTGTGCACTAGAGAATAAGAAAAACCTGAAAGTACGATGGCAAAACTTAAAAGAATACCATTCTTTAAAAAAAAGAAAAAAAAAGAGCTCATTTGGCAGAATATTCATTCAACACCAGCTCTAACCATTTTAGAAGAGTACATTCTGGTAACATATATCATACAGTTGTCAAATGAGATCTAGAAAACAAGGTCGAAATGACCCAGCATAAGTTAAGCTGGAACTCAAATATATCCACATTCGCTTTAAATGTCATAATCAACGTGGAGTGGATTTTAAATGACTCGGATAGGCTACGAAAATTCTGCTTGAGACAACTACATTCTTGAAAAATGTTTGCACATTTTCAAAGGCGACAGCACGAACAAGTCATAAGGTTCTCCTGGAAGCTGTGCTCTACCGTGAAGTATGTGAAAAACTTTAAGGAGGAGGTTGCTATAAATATCTTCTCTGTGATCATCCCTGACGCCTGCTTTACAGATAACAGGCAGCGTGGGGCGGTAATGTTAGTGGAAAGAGGAAGCCTGCACAGTGCACACGGAAAAGGACAGGCATAACAGTGATGGATTTGGCAGAAGGGGGCAACTCCGGACAAGTACTAAAATTCAACACCAGTTAGGCCTGCAAGCGTTGACTGGCAAAGGAAAGGTTGTGATACAATAACACATCTAAACTGAAAAGGCCCATGCAGAAGATCATAATATATGCAACTGCTCAAGCATATGCCAGGCTTCCTCTACTGAAGGTCTGGGAAAACATTTTCTATCCCATTACCAATAAACATGCAAGTGAATTACAAATTATAACAAGGGCAAAGCAACTCAATCCATGGCACCTTGAAGTTAGTTGTGCTCATGCATTGTTTACAAGCTATAAACACATTAAATACAAATACAAAACACAACTACCAACACTTATTCACTTAGCATGAAGTTCATCGGTAGTGCTTTTCTACATACTAGTGGTAATGTATTTGTAGCACAGATATGCCACGCAGGACTGGTTTCCAACTTCACTTCTAAAGTTGGCAACAACTCCTTGACCATTCACCATTTCTGTATCACCCCTACCCACCTTAGTGTAACCACAAATTCCCAGTTGATGCAACTTTCTCTGTACATTGTGGCAGTTGATGCGGACATCAAAGTCGAAGCTTATGTCCACCAAAGGTGACCTAACAAGTGAGGTCTGGGTAAATGGCTTGGATAAGACTGCTAATTCAAGGCTGGTCATTTCCCCTCTGGTTTTTCACAATGACTAACAGAAGTGCAGAGTGCTAACTCACATAGTGCCCCCATGTAACAAGATTTTGGCTCCCTCCACACAGTAACCGGTGAGGAGCCGAAACCAGAGGGTGGCAGGAAAGACGTGCTGGAAACCACTGTATACAATGACTTCCCAGCTAGTCTCTGGAGGCAATCAGCAGCCGAAGCCCATGAAGCGAAAATACCCTAGAACCCTACAACCTCAGCAACCTTTGGGGGGGGGGGGGGGTGTTGGCGGGGAGATGAGGGGTTCAGAAGCATGTCCTGTTTAATTATTTTATCAACTGTAGACAATCAGGAAATATCAAAATCATATTTGATATTTTGGCTGCGTTTGATTCTTTCACTGATGGGTAAAATGGCTGGTTTCATAAAAATCTTTCCTAATATGTCTCATCACATTTACAAATAGAGAATGGGTAAAAACCCTCAAGACATCAGCCCCCAATTTCTAGTGAGTCAGTATTGATAGTAGGCGAATTGCTAATACCTCAGGATTTAAACATTCAATGCAAGGTATAGTGACAAGTATATGTGAAAAGAGCGCTATCACCAAGCATCTCGGATAGCGGTGAAAACATGACAGACTTTTGGAAAACATGGAACGCCACGTCACTTGGAATGCTCTGCAAAAAAGGTACTTTCCAAGTTCAACCAAAATTGGAGTGATATTGTTCGTATTTGCTGTGATTCAGTTGTGTATGAACATTTTGTGTGATGACCTGTCAAAATTGATACCTGAGCTGAAGTGATTCCCTGTTAACCCCTTCGACGCTCATGACGTCATGAGCTCAGCTCGTCATGAGTTACGCCTCTCGTACACTCATGACGAGCTGAGCTCGTCATGTAACGCGGGTTTTAAAAAAACTCAGCGCACAGCGGGAAAACGCTTAGCGCGGATGCGGTTAAGAGATCCTTGCCACTTGTTAGATGGTATGCTGAAAGCATCTTTACAATCTTCAGAGTTAATGAGCAATGCTATGACTTTTTAGTCCATTCTGGTGCATTGTTTTCTTATACACATTAACTAAAACGCAAATATTTATCATTTTGTGCTTTGTGTGGCATCAAAGAAAGAGTCATCCCAACTGTGTCCCTTAGCTGATGGTTTGCAGTCCAAGGCGCTAGGAATGCTATGTTATCAATGTGGCAACCATTTACAGAATTTTTGCTGAGTGATGATGCCAAAGACAAGAATTGTGAGGATCTTTGGTCGCATATGGATAGTGATGTGAAAAAAAGTACACTCTACTGTATTCCTGGATTTTTACAGGAAAACATAACTGCTGTAGTGGACATAATAACAAATCTAGAGTCTAAAAACACCCTTCTCCGCCAAGTGTTCAACATAATTTGTTCAGATGTGAAACATCTCCTGGAGAGTAGGCTGGGCGACACCTTTAGTGACTTTAGCACTGCAACATGTTCCATGTTAAAGTGCTTCCCACTTGGTAAGCAAAGCAATGTCGAAGAGCAATTCAGGAACTTTTATTTTACAATGTGTGAGAAATGGCTTGCAATGATGCATAGAAATGTCCCTTCACCACTAACGGCATTTGAAGTCATTGAAACCTCACTGTGGTACACTGTACAAGTTATATATCCCTTCCATAAAAGGGAATTTCCTCGGTAGTTTTAAAACTGTTGCTTCATTTTTGACCACTTCAATAACTCTGAGGGCATAAGCGCTCAGCGCAATGCAATTGTTGCAGAACCTGCCCTGAGAATCACAATCTTCAAGTGCACCAGTATTGGTATGGAAAGCTGTCAGTGCCAGAGTTAACAACTTGTGTACTGGCTGTTTTGGTGTTGGCCTTCTCAAGTGCCAATGTTGAGAGGGCCTTTTCACGGACGTTTACATGGGAAGGAAAGAGCGAGCGGCACATGACTAAAGACCCCTAGAAGAAGTATTGTATGGTGCATCACAATAAGTTCAATTTGCAAAAATAACTTGAAAACACTGGGGAAAAAAAGCCCAGAATTTACCAAAAATAGAAAGTTTTGTGGTCTTATGCAGTCTACCCGGCTTCAAAAAAGATACTAACAGGGCCTCATGCACCAAGCCTGACAGATCCACTAGTTTGGGGCTAAGACGGCCGCATATATAGCATAGAACTTGATGGGGAGTCCGTCGGCCACAGGCTAGACCTTTAATTACCCCTCGTATTTCAGGTAAAGTGATGTCATCACCAAGCTGTTCTATCTCCTCCAGTGTGAATTTGGGAACCATCATTGGTGTCTGGAAAGCCTGTATTGTGTCCTCCGTGACACTGGCATACAAGGCAGTATAGCATTGGTAAGAGTGATGATTAATCTCCTCCTGCTTGAATATTTTGCCCACTTCATCGGTGGTAAGCTCTATCAGCTGGCCCCTTTTTGATGGATCAGCCACAACTACTTTTCGTGCTTGGCCACGTACAGCTTTGCCTCCCAGGCCTCGATAGCCTTCAGTTGCGTGATGGCACCTTTAAAACAAAACTTAAAGTTGTGGCCTGAGCTCAGACATACGCTTCATTTTGGTCCGTGACTGACATCTCCTTTTTGTAATCACGGTATGGTTTGAAACCTGCCATTTTAGTTGGGGACATTTAGCTCTAAAAGTTGTTGAAAACTTGAGATTAGGAGCAGACCTCCGAATCTCCATTAGAGCTGAAGAAATAGAGGGACAAATCAGAGCGCAGAGGTGGCGCTTATATACGGCATCGCTGTGGCATTTCTGGGGGTTATGGAGCCAATGCACAGCTGCTCAGCCACATAGTTGCAAGTGCTAGCATTGCTGGAGAAACATTTCCGGATTCAGTCTGCCACCTGGGGAGTATTCGAAGGTGAAGAATCTGCAAATGGAAGTATTGATCAGAAACATACTTTTTAATAAAAATGAAAATCTGTCAAATCTGAACGCAAAAAAACTACTTGAGCAGATGTTCACATTTCGGTGTTAAGATCCATCACAGGGACATTTAGCTTAATATGGTGGCTCATTGAAATACTATCTTCACAGCAGAGGCCTTTGTGTAGTATGAAGATTACAGGTTTAAATCGGAGGTTGTACTCAGCATCTCATCCGTCCTAGACTGACGCAATGAGTACTGTAGAAATGGGTAGTAATAACTTGTTACCTAGAGTACATTGAGGCTCCAGTGAGAAAAACCTATGCACCTGCCACTTATTTGTAACCTTTGTAATACTTTAGCAGTAGGTAATACTGCTTTTTTTAACCCCTTCGCTGCGGGGCGTTTTCACCTGCTGTGCGGGGGGCGCCGCCGTGCTTGTGACGAGCACAATGGAGTCTTAGTGGAAACGGATGGAAAAGAATCACCAGGGTGGTGGCCAACCATCAATTATTATGGAATGTGCTTATCATGTTCCATAAAGGAGAGATTACTAAGAGGAATGGAGTATAGGTGGATCGCTTCATTTGCCACAGGTGAAGAAATCTTGTGACAGAATACCGCATTTTTTTAAAAGCCACGAAACATATTTGGCTGTGCCACAGTGATTAATTTCGAACCAAAGTATATCAGAAAGCTGGAAGGCATCTTTCAAAACTCTGCTGGAGATTATATGCAGGATTTCAACACCCAGGTGTAAGTGTGCACTGCACAAAGGAAACAGACAAAGCTGCAGTATGATTGGGGCAGATCCCTCTCACTGTTGGAATCATCTAAAATACAGTGGGAATGAGAGGACAATAGGCATTGTCGTTTTGGCCTCTTAATGCTTTCCTGTTTTCGTTTGGTTTATTGGTATTTCAGAGCAAGAATTATTTCAATGGTACTGCAAGAACAAGATTTAATAGAGGAAGTTTTAAAAAGCTTTGCACATTTTGTTCCATATATATATATATATATATATATATATATATATATATATATATATATATATATGCAAAATGCATACATGTTTACACCTTTGCACGCACATGCAGATACCTAAATATAGAGACATGATTATGGGTATGTACATATATGCAAATATAGAGGTCTATACTTCGTATAGGGATGACACGTATCTGTATGAATATGTGGATACGCATCTATATGCATGTACATTTCCTATGTCAAATTCTATGTCAAATTCTATGTCAAAATCGATTTGTAAAAAAAATGTAAGTGCTCCATATATAAGACATTTATGCTAATACATTACATTCTTCAGTACCCCATTGTATATAGAAAATATATATTTAAATGAGTGTCAACATATAGGCCTCCACTGACATACGAGTAGAATATGTAAATATGATCATAGGAAATGATAGTAATAGTACATAACAATATATTTTGATTTTTAAAAATATGAGAAAAAATTATCTTTATAGAGTCTATATATACGCCCAACATACATAGGTATATCTGGGTTCATGCCTTCTATTAAAACTTTTTAAAGAGTCATTTGTGATTGTGCACATGCAGATCACTACATATTTAGATGTGTGGGAATGCTTATATACATGCATATGTTAAATTCAGTTATTTGTTACAAAAATAAATTCCCTTTAATCATTGTCCCATCCCTCCGCTTGGACTCATCTAAAATCCTACCTACTACTGAGAACAACCCAACATCCCAATATTAACTTACAGCTTTCCTTTTCTAATCCACTACCATCATGCTATTCCTACTAAAAACACTACTAAAAGCATGGGAACCAGAGAGCACAAACTTACCACAATTAATCCATGAAGAAAAAATGAAGCGCATATTACTAATCTACTATTGAACTCTCATCTTGGGTTCCAGAGTAGTGTACTACTCAACACAAAATGCTTCAGTGTCTATCAGAGGTAGTACACGCCATTTAAATTCAATTTACAATTTGCACCACAACTGAGACTACTTTTACTATTTGTGGCACTACTTTGCTACTCCTCAACATGAACTCAATGCAATTTGCAGCTCTGACATTTCAATTTCACAGGGGTGAACAGTGGAATTGTGCTCCGATTTGTTGGTATAATTGGTAAGGGTGCGTTTTATGGAGCAAGGTTTCGCACATAAAGAGACTTGCTCGGATTCAACCCTCTCAAAATAACAATGCGCTAATACACATGTTTCGTATTATTAATAATGCACCACACAACATTTCTAGTATCTAGGGAAAGCTTTACAATGTGCTTTTTACTAACAGTAACTCGAGTGACCTAAAATGGCCGTCGCAATGTGGGATCTTTACTGCGCATGCGTCTGTCACACTCACGTGACATGACGTATTCTGCGCTTTGGTGGGAAATCTTTGCTTCTGCGCACTAGAACTAAAGATGGCTGCTGTATGTTTTACATGCTGATGCTTGCACTGCTGCTTGTACTAAACCCTGTTCGTTCTGCCTAATCACTACTGCTATAGTTAAAATAAAGTATTGGGAATAGAGGTGAGATAAGTGGTATACAGTGCATTCATTTATTCATTGTTCTATAATTGTTTCTCTTTGAACTCCATTTTGGGACTCTCAATGCGCATGTACTGCCGAGCCCACAAGCCATGGCATTGAAACCCTGCCAACGACTGTCTTGCCCGAGATGCGCCCTGGAAGTTCACCTTATGAACACTCCAAAGGATGAAGAAAATACAAATGTTATAAATTGTATATCTTTGCTACAATAATGCCGGGTGGAATAAAAATTCATGGGAAAGTAAAATTATGGGCAGGAACGAGATCCTTATTAATGAATGAAATGACCTCATAACTGGTATGGTGTGATGACCTCTCCTCGTCTTTTGACCAATCAAATTGAGGGAATACACATTTGCAACATTGGGGGGTGGTACACTGCCCTGGAAAACAGTATAACTAAGGTAGGCTTAAGCTAGATAGTTTGTCCGACTTGTCCGACTAGCTGACCGGTCACTGACCCAACGTACTCAATAAGCGATCGAGAGCAGAGGTGCTGGCGGAGCACTCTGTCAGAAGATTCGATAACCCAATCTGGGTTCTGGGAAGAATATTCGATAACCCAATCAGGGTTCTAGGAAGGAGTCCAATAACCCAATCGGGGTCCGACAGTTAGCTGCAGAGAGAGGGGTTTGACGCTGGCGTTGCACTGTAGCTGTGGGTGCTGGTCCTGACCTGCAGTGGTCATGTCCTGATTCAATTTGGTCCGAACTTGTCCTGATTCTGGTCTGCACTTGTCCTGTCGGCACCTGAACTATCGGGAGTCCTGTCCTTTGTCCCAGCCCGTGGCCAGGGTTGGTTTTCACACCATTCTAGTTAAAGATAAATTAGTGTGGGTATGTCATTGTACTGTTTCCCTTTTTTACCCTTTCTATGCTTCAATGCCTAAAGAAAGTTTTGTAATATTTTCACATCATCTTGCTTTGATTATATTCTTCTTAATTGAACGAGCTATAATTGAAATGGCATGGACTATGATATTCAAGAATTTACATAGATAAAGTGTTTAAACCTTGGCAACAAACGATAATTTTCATGCAACAATTTACAAGCGGGGGCCTCAATTTGTTTTAGCAATTTTTATAATGACGATTTTATAACTCTACCAAACAGGAATTTTATTAATTTGTTCGAGTTTATCGCCAATTTACAAAATTATAATATGTACGATAAACTGGTTGGAATTTGTTTAAGGTGGTGACTTCAACGCAAGACTCCAGCGACACTGGCTCATCTGCCATTCCCTCGGCCATGGAGCCTTTGTGTAAAAGAGGAGCGGAACTAATGGACCATTTATCCATCTGCAACCTAATTAACGTAATGGAAAGAGTTGATGTAAAACAAGAACCGCATAATACCCACTTACAGGGGCCGAGGTGGCTCCTCTATAATTGACTATGTTTTCATATCAGCCTCATTGGAGGATCTTTTAGTAAAGGCAGAGGTCTTATGCACTACTCTGGGTGACCACAACCCAATTTTAACATCTATTAGATTTTCCCCTCAACCTAGCCCCGTGATAGAACCTAAGGCAATCAATTTAGTGGCATCTACTGATAAGCTAAGAGTAATTTGGAAGGGAATAGATAATAAAGCTTTACTTTCCTACATAAAATCTTATCCACTGCTTATTAGAACCTGCCGGTCATGCTGCGCTTCTGATGCAGAGATCGAGGCGTTTAGTAGCCTATGCGCAAGTATCAAACACGATTTCTAGACCAGCTTCAAAAAATAGTACGAACCCTAAATGGTTCGACGGCACCTGCTCGCGGGTAAATCGAGAACTGCGTGCAGCATTAGCGGCTTCACCCAGGGATGTAATTCTTGTCAGATCGCTACAATTTTGTTACAAGAAAGCGACCAGGTTGCGAACAGACGAAATTCTAAAAGAACGCTGGGACAACCTGCTTCACTGAATGACGAAAACGGATTTTGGGTAGCAGTCAAAGCTATGAGATCGATGGGTTTAAATATCACTCCAATAAGCTGTAATATAACGAGCGAATCATGGGAGGCACACTTCGCTAGGATCTTTACAGCATCATCAATTACCCCGAATATCAGCATTAGCCTCCCATCCGCTAAGGTAGTCATATCAGTGACAGAAGTAGTGGATGCCATACATCAAAGTGTAGGGAACAAAGCCCCAGATCCACAAGGCTTTCTATTGATCTTATTAAACAAGAACCGGAACTTTAGGCACCTCTTTTATGTAATGTTTTTTATTACTTGTCTAAAACAACTATTCCGAGCACTTGGACCACTAGCATTATCTTGCACATTGTTAAAAAAGGGGACTGATCCGACCCTAGTTGCTACCGACCTCTCTCTTTGATAGACAACAGTGCCAGCTGGGTTTTAAGAGTAAATTGGGTACAGTTGAACAGTGTCTGAATCGAAATCTAATTCTTGGTAAATACACGATTGCACAAAATACACCTATTTATTTGGGTTTTATGGACCTCACATCAGCATTTGATTTTGTTAATAGGTCACGCTTATGGTCGGTCCTTTTAAATTATGGTTTGGATGAGGCCCTGGTCTATTTCTTGGCATATCTACATAGGGATTTGAAGGCGCGGATTAGGATTAGTAACGATGGGGAGCTCTCAGGGGAGATTGCTATCGGTAGTGGGGTCAGACAGGGATGTGTACTCACCCCCCTACTTTTTATCCTTTATATAAACGATCTACACAATACCCTGTCAAAATTGACTAACGGCGTCACAAAAATTAATGGCAATATACTCCCCGCGCTTCTATATGCAGATGATGCGGTCATTAAGGGCCGCACCCCCAATGCACTCCGCACTTTAGTCAAGGGCTTTGTGTCATTCACGTCGAATCTGGAGCTCCGCACCAATTTAAAAAAATCGTACATAATGAGTTGTGGCCCGAAAAAATACTGTATTAATTCTATTACATCTGCCACCGAATCCTTATTACGCACTCGCACTTTTCCTTATCTGAGCCTAGTGTTTTCAGAGACAGGATCTTGGCAAGCTCATGCTGCCCACAGTAGAAGCAAACTCTTAAAAGCGATCAATTCTATCCTGTGCAAGCCGAAACAGGCAGAGGTGGTATCACCTCTAATGAAGATATATAAATTGTAGTGTATTCCGACAGCCACATATGGCGCGGAAGTTTGGGGATTCACAAACTGTAGCGGGGTTCAAAGGGAAGAAAACAGATTTTGCAGAAAAATTTTGGGGGCTCAAATCTCCTCACCTTCCTATGTGTGTCACAGAGAACTTAACTTATTTTATATAGACGATTTTATTAGGTCGCGCCCAGCCATATTCTGGTTAAAAATATGGCAGAACCCCGCAGCATCCCCAACAAGAGAGATTATCACCGACTGCCTCAAGTGCGACATGGGTGGTTCCATACCCTGGCGGTCCGCTGTCAGAAAAAGCTTAACCAGCGTGAATTTGGAACATGTTTTTTTACATCCACATGCAATTGAGGGTACGAACAAAAGATCGCTCATGGGGGCATTATATGAATTATATAATAAAGAAAGACATGCCACTGAGTGCCTCAAACCATCAGTAGTCCGGTACATGCCCCTTAGGGAGGCATCCGGCCCCCAAAAACATATGCTACCTAAATATCTTTTGAATAGCATTGGGCGCTGGAAGAGGAGCCTACTCTTCCGCCTCAGAGATGGTTCAATAAAATACTCACTTTGATTCAATAAAAATCTTGAGCAGATGCCTTGTCCGTGTGGCACCGGTAGTAACCAAACGTTGGTACACTTCCTATTGTTCTGTAATTACTATGGTAAATATACAAAACAATATCTGATCCCGTACTTTAAGGTAGCAACCATTATTGATTACAAAACAGCATACCTTGAAATCTTACAACTCAGAAGCGATGATCTGACCTTCCGAGTAAGCTCGGTCCTAGAAGCGGCAGTATGCTCACGCGCTTCCATGGGTGACTTATAATGTGACAAAAGCACATAATAATGTCTAGGTGTACATAGCGGTTATTATCTCCTTACTCGAGCATTTATCAAGGTGCCACCCTTTAGGTGTGGAAGCATAAGCAAAATTAATTATTTTGCACTATGTTGCGGACATTGCTCACAATCATAATTGCACTTTACCCTAACATGATGTTGCTGCTGGTATTTATATTTAACTTTATGTGCACTATGAGATTAATATTGTTTACACTTTTTGCACTTTACTATCACATGATGTTGTCCGTGAATGCCCGTCCAACTGTCTTTTAAATGTTATCTTATTGGCCTATTTATTTATTTGACAACTTTTAATAGGACAATGCTCATTTTTATTGTGCCTTTTTACACAATGTTTATTGTGGAAACCGTTTCTATCAAACCTATGTGTCTCTTATCAGTCACAATCACCGCAGGTTCATATAATAATTTAGTTGTGAATCTATATGAGATAGTTGTTTTTCCTGTTTGGCTGTGATTGAATTGTGCTTTTATGGATATTTTTTATCCGAATAAAGATTGAATTGATAAAAAAAAAAAATGAATCTGATTAGTGTAGGTTTACCTGTTCAAAGTTTGTATTGTTTATGGGCCCAGGTGAGTATGGTAAAACGAGCAGGTGAGCCCGCGCTCTATCACGTCTCCATGGAAATGTTTAAACTATGCAGCTATTCAACTACTCACTGGCTCTTAGTTCAATTCATGCAATATCATACCCAAACTGAATGCTGTTCCTTCTCACTAGATCAATGGCCCATTCCCAAGAGACCGACTCCTGCTTGGACCATTGCAATGAAATTCACTAAACTTCGGATTTTCCTCCAGTCATGAAAAATTGTGTGTAACATCTATGCATGAATTGCATTTTCTGCAATTATTGGTATAGTACACAAATGTTCATCACGTTTAAACAATAGGAATCCTACACAATTTTAAAGCAATAACTGTGTCTTGGTTTCACCAATTTACGACTGACCTCTATAAATTAACTTAATTCACAAAAAAGAGCAAACCGAGGTCGCTACCCCTAGCGTGCCCCCCCCCCCCCCCCCCGGTCCCAACTGTGGCTGAGCTTCACACTATAGAGGAGCTTTCACCTGCACCCACTGCCAGTTCTCCAGCAGGCAGCCACACAAACAACAATGTCCTCAACACCCCCTCCCCACACAAGCATCAACAAAATCCTACACCTCCCCAACCTAGACCACACGCCACAGCAAACTCATGTCTACACCCACTTGCATGCATGCTTCTCAACAAACAAGCAAAACCGGAGACCAGCTGAGCAGCATGCACCGGACATCCTCTTCATCACAGAGACCTGGCTCAACCCCATATTTGCTCCCAACATTCCCATGGCAATTCAAGCAAGCTACAATATTGCTCCACAGGACTGCCTTAAACCAGGTGGAGGGCTCATTATCATCTACAAGAAATACTTCATATGCACAACATACACAGCAGAGAAAGCCACCCAAATCATCGAACACCTGCACTTCAAGCAGCAAATCTTAGTAAACGTTACCATGAGAGGACACCTTTACCTACCAACCTACCAACTTTACCATGAGCCACCTTTACCAACCTCATCACCTACTTAGTTTCTCTGCTCACCAACGACTCCAGAGCCTACAAACTCCTCCCGACCTCAACTTTCACCCGGAATACTGAAATGATCCTTGCTCCACAGTGATCCACAACACTCCACACTGTTCACATGGATTAACCCCCTCAATCATCCAGTTCGAAATCAGCACACCTCAAAGCACCCCCCCCCCTACCAGGTTCAGAACCCAAAGCCGCAGTTGGGGCAGAATCCCAGAAGCAAACTGCTCAGCGTCCTCAGCACAGATCAACCTAGCTCCACAGACAACCTAGACAAAAAAAAAAAAAAAAAAAGAACTGGCAGATTCCCTCGCACCCATCAAACCCAACAAGCATAGCAGATAAAACAAGCCAGCTGGTACACAGAAGACCTTAGAGACACCAACTGACACTATAAGCAGCTACAAAGGAAATGAAGAGCCAGCTACAGCACCACAGACAGAACTACCTAGAAGGCTGCACTCGGGTGTTATCACCAGAAAATAAGAGACTAAGACAAAAGCCCTAGTAGACCACATCGAAGGAATCTCCAACAGCTGCAAGGAAATCTTCTAGATCGTCAGGGATTTCACCAAGTCCTCAGCCACTGCCAGAAACATCCCTGCCTCCCAACAACTTTGTGGCAACCTATCCAACTTCATTGAGCCCAACATCTAGAGCAACACTGCCACCAACCCAAGCCCAGAGAACTCATTGTTAACCTACCCACCACCAAGCAAAACAGCCACCTGACCGAATGGAGAACCGTCACTAGAAACAGCATAGCTGCAATCATGCGGACTATCCACACAGGAGCCAGAATGGACCCATGCCCCCACCACTTCTACACCCTGCGATTATCACCAATAAGCACCACACCAACCCACATCATCAATACCTCTATCACGTCTGCCACTTTCCCAGATGAATGGAAACATGCCGAAATAGGCACCCTCCTCAAGAATCCTACAGTCAATCTGGATCAACTTCCGATCCATCTTCCTGCTCTCCTATCCAGCTAGTGATTCAGAATGCCATCAACAAGCAACTCACAACCCACCTCAAACTTCACCATCTTCTAGACAACTCTCAATTGGGGTTCAGAAACACTCACAGCATAGAAACAGCTGTCATCCCAACCCTCAACAACATTCTAATCAGCCTAGGCTGAGCAGAAACAGTAGCCCTCATCCTACTCTACCTCTGCATGGCCTTCAACGAGGTCTGCCACAGAACTCTCCTCAGAAGACTCCAAGAAATTGGCATGAAAGGATCCGCTCTCAAATGCATCTGTTCCATCCCTACAGGAAGAATCCAAAGGATCAGAATACCACCCTTTATACCAGAGATCAAGAATAGGATACGTGGAGTCCCACAGGGATCATCCCTCCGCCCAACCCTTTTTAACATACACGACTAAGCTCTCCATCAACATCCAATCGCAAAACATCAGTCATCTCCAACACCGATGGCACCAAACTCATCCTCTCCCTCACAGACAAGACAACTACCAGAACCGACTTGAACAACTGCATGAACATGGAAGCAGACTGGATGCAAACCAACTGCCTGAAGCTCAACTCCGTCAAGATTAAATTACTGATCTTCAGCAACAAGACCTCACCGTGGGACTACACCTTTTGGCCATTGGAGCCAAGACCCAGAGACCAAGCAAGAAATCTAGGGATCATTCGAGAGGGAAAGCTCAACATCGCTGCTTAAGTAAACGCTTAACTCTGCTTCCACATCCTACACGTGCTGAAAAAGATCTTAAAACAGTTGCCTCAGAACACAAGACATCGTCACAAGCACTCGCCAAAAGCAGACACTCCATGCTGAAATCTTTCAACAACTCCTACACAGACTCCTGACCATTCAGAACACCGCCTCAAGGCTCCTGCCAGACCACTCACACTACACCCACATCGCACCGCACCGCACCGCACCGCACCACACCACACCACACCACAGGAAGCTTCACTGGCTCCCCATTCACAAATGCAGCCAATTCAAACTTCTCACGCACACTAATAACACTCGGCACAGCACAGGTCCAACATATCGGAACAGCTGCAAAACACTTTCACAAATCCACCAAACACAGACGCTCTACCACACTCACTCGCACACACTGCCTACAAAAGCAAAATTGGAGTTCATTCATTCTCCTACATCGCACCCAAGAGATGGAACACCCTCCATCAACACATCAGAGCCGACTTCTCATTTCTTGAATGCCACAAGAAGATAAAAAACCTGCTCTTCATATAAGCACCTTGAAGACTACAAACCTACACACCTAACATGCTGTGTTATCCAGTATGTTTCCCTGCATTATCCACGACCACATGGGGTAAGACGTGGATCTTTGGTGTCCCGCATTTGGAAATTATCACGGCACAGGAGCCAATTACTAATCACCTACCCGAGATACAGGAGGGTATAGTTCGAATGCGGGAAAAGATACTGGATAACCTAGTGTGTTTCGATTACTTACAGAGATAGGAATTTGAATTTCAGAAAATGAGCCCTGATGAAATCCACTGAAGCTGGACAGAACACGTTGGCTGCTTGGCAGTTTTTTATCACAAGAGAAGAATAAAGGAATTTAACACTATTAACACTGGATGAACCCAATTATTTGTGAAACCTCAACTTGGTGGTGCAATCCACAGTTGCAACAAATTTAGTTCTGATCTTGGAGACTGCTCTCTGGAGGCAGCGGGAGCGGTGGAGGTGCACACCATTGGAGTATAATACTCCAAGCATTGGACTTTTTGTGGGGAATTTCAGTTTTTCCTACAGGGGGAGGTGTGTCATATACAGAGTAGTGTGTATGTATGGTCTCACTGTTGCACCTTGGTATTCTAAACCTACACACAAACCCAACCCTCGCATACCTTTTCAGGTGATTAATGCACTATACAAATCAACAAAGTATGGCATAGCCCATTGATGAAGGCACTACAATTCTGATCACAAGTTTGTATTTTCAAATAAGTGCAGAGTAATCACCTGCAAATATTTTCCAGTTACTTTGTTAGACCTCTGCAAGCACATGAAGCTTTCATAGATCTACACAATTAGAAAATCAATCAGTGTTAGTAATGCTAACAACACTTTAATCTTAATTTAAAATATATGTCTGCACAAATGTTAGGCCGACAGAGTTGCAAATGATATAAATGGAAAACCAGCTAGGTCCTTTTGAAGCAAAACAGCACTACACAAAAACAGACCAGTTTTTCCTGTCACGGCAAGAGATTCAATCAGTGAACTTTCAAAGGGGAGTTATACACACACACACCAATACGCCTTTGTCTTAATTGATTCTTCAGGGCAGATTAACCAACCTGAGCATTAACTCCAGTATTAGTATCCAAGCACCAGTGTTTACTGAAAGCAGAACCCAAACAGTAGGTTGTTGTCACATTTCAGTGAGAGGAATACCGAACACAACTGGTTTCACTTCGACAAAACATTTTGTAGAATCAACTATGTGAGCATTCTCAAGTAGGCAGATGATATTTAGATAACAGAAGTTGTAGGAAAAATGAGCAACAGACCTCCCTCTTTATTTGAGTTTCATATAGCGCTGGCTAGACCCGGAGGTATCAAAACGCTTTACATGAGGTTCCACATTGTTACAAAGCATAGAAGACGAGATAAGTGGAGAGTAGAAGGGCAAGGGGGTAAGGAAGAAGGGTAAGGGGGAGATAAGGCGGAGAGACGAAGGAAAGTCTGCACAAAGTCCGGCTGGGTAGGTGACGGCTGAGGCGGAAGTCAACAGCCCATCTCCTCTATAGCTAGCAAGGTAGCTCCACCGGGCATTGGCCAAAATGCTAGGTCTCAACGGTCGGTGGCAAGATCACAAGTTTAGTGTCCTGAAGAATGAGCCGGATGGGGGATATGCTTGAAGTCTGGACGATGTCCAATATTTGTCCAAGAGTAGTAGCTCATCGTGGTAAAGGACCAGTGTGGCGGCCACCTTGGGGTCAAGCAAGAGGTACTGCCCCTGGTGTTCCATTCGGCCGGACCCCATTTTTATCTTTCCCCTTGGTATTCTCAGGGGCCTCAAGGGTAATTTGCGCCGTTCTTTAGGTGTCTCCTGGGCCGTCTCAGTAGGATACTCCTCCTTGCTGACAATTAGCCGCCATTTTAGGGTCAGGAGTGCAGGTAGAGTACTTATGGTGCCTTCAGCAGGGGGCCAGATGAGAGGTTGCCTCACCGATTTTAGGAGGTTTGTCTGGGCGCCTGAGACCATAGAGGAAGAATCTCCAGGGGCCGGGACTTAGAAGGAAGTCCCAGACACACACGGGCATCCAGCACTATGGAGCCTATGGGGTAGGGGCCCGACTGTGTGCTCCGTAAAGAACAAAGTTTGCCGAACACTTTCACTGGCGGGGGCCGGGCCTCCCTCTCTCTCCCTCTCTCTCTCTCTCACCTGATTGCTCCGTGGGGACCCTCTATGGTTCAGAAGTGGAACCTCACTCACACTGGACCTGAGGGACCGCAAAAGTCTTAGCAACTGCGTCCGGCAGGCATCCCCACTAGCTCCGGTACCTCCCGCTGTAGCATGCTCCCAGAATTAAAGGGATGCATCGCCCCATAGATGCACCCATTGAACAAAACTAGTGACAACTTTACTTTATTATCATATATAAGAACAGCTACTTAGAAGTAGCTGAAGTTAAATGTAAACAGAAATTACAACGGGAGGAAAATTATTATATATATATATAAAAATAAACTGGATAAAATCTGCATCTTCTTTCTTTCTAATAAATTGCTAGTCAATAAATCAAAAATCTTTTTTCAACATTTAGAATTATTATAAAAGTATACATTAATAAAATAAGACAAATCCATTAAAATATCAAAATCATTTAAAACTACATCTCATTCAAATCCGGGCTAAAGAGTCTGGTGTGTGAAACTAAAAGGATCGTTATTAAAAGTTTCGCTGTTCATAGCGGTTTCTTATTTTCATGACGTCCTTAACAACATTCAGATTTCCAATACATATTTTGACCAAGGGTAGCCTTGGTAAAAAAATTCCACTGCGGGCATAGTTTTTATAGCCACCTTGTCGCAGTAAAGGTTTTAATAAAAGTGATCTAGTGCTTGCTGCGTACAGGGGTTAAACAGAAAAAGTGAAGTGTGCATTGTCTAGTTACTGGATTACAATGACCTGGTTGCAGGTCAAGGCTCCAGGTACACTGAGTGGAGAAAGCCACTTTAAATGTAGAAGATTAAGTCTAAAAAGTGTTACAAGCAAATGATTAAGAGGGTTATCAATCCAACATAAATTTGATTCAAGGCCTTTAACTGACACAATCGATATATAAGCTTGGACCATCTTTATATTCAACAGCTAACAATCTTTTGTTGAAACAAAATTCCTGAAAACGCAATTTCACAGTTTTTTGCTAGGTCATTAATTACTGACGCTACATTGAACATTTTCTGGAGGCCTAGATTAGCAAAGCATCCTCATCAAATCTTTATTTTAGGTCGTACGACCATAGAAGTGCAGTGAGCAATAAAACTCAAATAAAAATACATTAAATATAATAAAACATAATACACACTAAAAACAAGTATAGGCTAGGAGCAGATTTACAGTCATCAAGGTGGACAGATCTCTCTGTAGTCCAAACAGAGCGATATCAACAAAAACCTCAGAATAGCCACGGAACACTAACAGGGTCCGCTATGTTGTCAATGTTCCCCTATTACACTGCTACAACTAGGCCTTTAATACTTCCCCATTCAAAAGACGTAAATATCATTATGTGACTATATTTCAATCAATAAATCTTAAAAAGCACAGAACACCTCATTGAAGCAATGGAATGACAGACACATCGGTCATAAGAAACAATATGTACAATAAAAATATAAAAACAATTCAGAAGATACATTTGGCTCGCATAATCCAAAGTGTGTGCCAGTATTTGGCCAAGTAAAAAACGGTTATTCCTGCTAGTGTCCGTGAAAAGAATTCGCAACACCTCAAGATAGTGCCCAGGGCCACCCAATCTGCAGAATGGAATTAGCAAAGCATGTTTCAAGATATGACAAGCTAAGGTATTTTAGACAGTATGAAAGGAAAAACTATCAGCTATACACTATCTTATCAAACATGCCTAAGGATTTAGGCAACATTTTAATATGAGCAAAAGTGGAGCCAGTTTAATTTGAGCCTCTAAAAATGGACATAACATACCTTTCACCAAGTTCGGTATAGAGAATAATAAAGGAAAGAAGGCCACTTTTCAGAATAAACATGTTAAATCACAATGAGACATGGGTTCAAAAACTCATCCCACAAGCTTTGGTATAGATTACATTTCCAAGTCACAAATGGGTGTTTTCTTAAGGGAATTTTCCTTTAAGACCTGCAAAGGAAGTTATGAATTTGTGGCACTCTGATAAAGAAAACGGATTTGACATTGCAGATTATTTTGTGATGGACGAACATTTTACCTAGTTCAAATCTTTGTAGAACTGAATGACCAAGATGCACCAACATATCAAAAGTGGGAAACAGCCTCATCATAAATGTTTAAATGATATTCACTATTTGAAATGTACCAAATCTGAACTACTGGCAATTTCCTGTCTGTGTAATAGTGAAAAGCCTTGCATATTTGAAAAACATGCACAGAATCCTGACAAATATGCATGATCAAGGCAAGAATATGGGATGGGTAAAAATGGCCTGAAGTAGCAGCCCGTTACTTTCTCTGACCTCCTGGAGCAAGATATTGTGGATGGTGAACTAACAAAGAGACACTTGCCATGGGTTCAAAAACACTTTTAAGTTCAGGGTGTTAGTGTAAGGGTCTACATAAATCATGAAGAGCCTTTTGGATTTTTGGTAACGGCCTTTGGATAAAACGCCTATTCAAGGTTGGAGAATGGAGGCCAGTATCCGGGTCTGGTGGCTCCATGGACTAATGCATCCACTGCAGGGGACTGTGTTCAACCTCATGGTCACAGATTCAAACCCCAGAGGGTCCACTCAGCCTTTCATCCATCTGAGGTCGATAAAATTAGTACCATTGAGTTGGGTAACCATTAACATATGTTATTCAGCGCCAAGAGACCTACGGGTGAACGTGCGCTTTACAAATACACATGTTTTGTTATGTTAAGTAGCATCTCAGACCCTGTCTAGCGCAAGAAACATGCCGTGCCCCCAACAGATTCGGGTTCCAGGTGAAATTTGTCCTTTCACACCCAGGAAGTAAAGCCATTCACAGATCCAGATATCTTAATATCACAGGCACCTTATCAAAATGGCAAGGTTTACTTTCTACTGCTTGTATGGGTATTTCATAATGATAATCAATACACTAACAAAACACAGAGATAAAATCCAAACACTATATGTAATGTAAGTATATTTGATACATTTTCATTTTAACAACTGGCCTTTCAAGCCACAGAATATTATTTATCGATACATATATCTCAAAATTTGGTTTTTCAGATGAATCTTTTTAAAAACACATTTACAACCTTTGGGAGCTCTTTCACGCATTAGAATATCTTTAAAAATGAAATGAAAATAACATGTCTAATACCAGGTGTCTAACCATAGCCTTCAAGGTAGTGTAAATATGTATCTGGAGTTATTCCATTTACAAAGTCGTTTGACTATTGTAGATGCAGAGCTTCTTGAATATGAACAGTTGATGTCGCAGAGTGATTCACGTTACTCCTCCGGGAAACGCATTTCAGCACTACAAACAAAATCAACAACCTTCTGAGACCTAAAGCCCCCAAAAGCAGCTTCATGGCTTTTATTACTTGACAGCTGTACATGTAGGCTTCAACTTGGTTTCTCGAAACACGTATTCATTCACACATGACATTTGTTTCGGTCTTCATATTACTGCGCCATTCAGTGTGAGCGTGGCCTTATTTGGAAGCAGTAGAATTATTCCCATGGCTGCCTGTGAAACAATGTTCTACCGTCGTTGTAAAACGAACGGTGCTCAATGCTTTCAACGGGCTTTCTGTCTGAGGTGGCAGCTGTGTTTAACTGTTTTCTGATGAGGTCTTCAGCAAAAAATAATAGAGTGTGCATTATGCGGCAAGAAATTTAGATAATCACATTTGTGATCGCCGATTAATAAAGGAAGCTAAATAAAAGTGTTTGATCACATTTACTTATTGTACGAAGCCAAACACAACCGGAAATAATACAGGAAAAACCACAAGGAAGTCTCGCTTTCTCCCACAGGAAGAAAATCCATCCAGCTGACATTCATCTTGACGCATTTCAGCTTTTCCGACCTGCTGCCAAATGACAGACATGCATTCCGACAGTGCTCTGCAGACAGAATGTGTGCTGAATATATTCCAAGCCAGCAGATCACCAGGGACAGAGGAAGGTTATGAGAAACTGAGCTCCTCTCTGTTTGATCAGATAGAACCCGAGCGTTCTCTCAAGGGCTGGACTCTGAAATGGTGAGTTGAAAAAAAAGACGGTATTATAGAAAAGCAGGAAGAAGCTTGGGTAGGAAGAGCGAACTGACACAGGAGAGGAAAAATACATTTTTAGTTTTAATCAGACAGGAAATGGGACTTTCGAGAATCCATAAATAATAGCACAAAACCAACTGACAAAACCAAACCGTCACAAAGGCAATATTTACATGGAGTTCACATTAAAATATTGGGATTTACACTAGTGATGAGTTTAGTGGAGTTTGTCTATAGTAAGTGTGATTCGCTTAATACTTTCCACTAAAATGTACTCGTCGTGTTAGATAAACATTTAGGAAGGAAGAATTCTCATTTATAAACACCATTTGGCATGGGGGCCTGTTGGTGTTCCCTTTATGAAGAGACAAGGCCTAGACGTTTGGGCTGGACTGTTGATCTGCATATGCTTGGGTGCTATCTGAGATTAATCCAAACATTACTGCCATCACTTTTTAGGTTGAGTTTACCACACAGCAGCAGCTGTCTGGTTGAAAAAGACTTTCTAAGCTGCCCAGGAACTTAAATCTGACTTAAACACTGGCAATTGCTTACCAGCAGTTGGCTTTGTCATTCATTTCCTTGCTTCTTATTCGATTGCAAGCTTTGTCCATTTTGTTCCATCTTGTTTCATCATGTGTTTGTTTCTCCCCTGTAGCATAGCCTCTTTAATATCCTCTTGATCTGGCTGACTTAAGCTCTTCGACTTATTTTTGTTTTATTAAACAATCTATGACAGTGCACGTTTTCCAGCTCTTCTGGTCTTCCTCATGTGCTTCCTTAAATGCCCCCTGCACACCATGTCTGTCTTGTGTACTTCTCCCCGTGTTGATCTCTACCTTGCATACAATCCTTTTTTTTTATCCACGAATCCGAGTAGAGACGTACTTTTGGCTAGGAATATAAAGGTACCTGCGTCATTCTGCTAACACTCAGAATACACAAACGGTTTCATAATTGCACCTTTTTCTATTTTTTTTTCTAACCAATGTTGCACAGCATTGAGAAAAAGCATTTTGATTCCTTCTCCTCCTACCCTTACCCCCCCCCAGTGCTGTACAGCATCATGAAAAGCCATTGGCAAAGCCAATAGATCCCAGAGGCGAGACCACCTACTTTGCCAATGCTGGTTTAATTTTCTCAGTGTGACGAGCTGGAACTGTGTGGAGGCCTGAGGAACGAGCACGGTGAGGCAGTGTGATGAGCCAACAATTGTGGGCAGTGGTTTGGTAAAATCACTCCTAGGAATTTAATATTAACTCAAATTCCTTGGAGTCTTTTTAATTTCGTTTTTCAGGTCTACATTTCCTCTTCTGCAAAGTGTTAAGTTTTGCAACTTATCAGGATTACGCCGGTATTCAACTGAAAACTGCCAAATTATAGAATGTTTTGATGCCAATAAAAATGTATTAATGAAGACCAGTTTGGTGATTGTGGCATACATTCCCTATACTTACATCATGTGACTAATTAATGGAGAATTGGTAAATCGGAATATATGCGCAGTCAAAAGGTGCCAGATTGGAATCCAGCAGCAACCCCAAATTTTCCTTTTAGCATATTGGCTCCTCGTAGACTTATTTCTATTTGCAGAATTGCTCATTATATAACTGAAGTCTCACATATTGTCCTCTATGAAATACATTATAGATCCATGGAAGGTGAAAGGGGTGACCTTTTAGCACTCTACTTGTGAATATATATATATATATATATATATATATATATATATATATATATATATATATACACACACATACACATACACATACACACACCCGTGATTTCCCTTTGAATAGAAACAGAAAGAGGACTACCGGAATCCAAGCCCCTCTTACATATACTGATTCGGTGGCCATCTTGGCATGAGCAGGCCTCAGTCCCTACACAACTACACGAATTACACCACTACTTTCCCATGAAGAGCTCACCCCTCTACTCACTATAGAATCAGCTGAAGTGAGTAGGCCCCCCCTATTAATACTTACTTTCTGTATCTAGTTCTAAAACTACCAGGTGCTACATCTTTTGGGACTATGGGGAAATCACACACTGGAAACTGAAGGGAACTTTGTGCACTGATCAGTCCAGTTTCTACAGAATCAACCGAAGGTAGTAGGCCCTTACCTACTATTACTTACTTTCTGTGTCTAGTTTATAAATCTACCAAATCTACAACGTTTGGGACAACTGGGTAATTGCAGACGGTAAACGGCAGGAAACTATATTCACTGACCAGTCTAGTTTCTACGCAGTTATTCAAAAGGAATTCCCTGACCAACTCCTATCCCTGAACTGGATCTTGAAATATTTCCTATATGTCACACCTAAGGAGCTCCTCCTCTCATCCCCCCTCTATCAATGCATCAGAATACTCAAATCTGCCCCACCCCTTATAAAGCTTCACCTGACCCATCACAGAATGGATACAGAACTTGTCCCTGCCGGTCGCCATTCCTTCAAGATCAACTACCCTCCCAACATCTCAAAAAATGCGACCAACAAGCACGAACAGGCTACTAAAAACCAGACACAAAATTCTTCTGACTTTTACTTCTATGCAAATAATGGGGAATTAACCAATGATTTGATATTCTACACCAGAAAACGGGCACGAAGGAGGAATGTCTTCTACTCCATGCTCCGTATAACAGGTACCAAAAAAACAGTACAGCCTCAAACTTACAGCCTCGCCTTCATCACTCTACAATGCGAACACCATCATTTCCCTTTACAATAACAGGATAATCCCAATTCAAGCTTCAGATGACAATTTAGCCAAGATGGATAATATCTTCCTCACCTTCAAGACAGCTGTTAACCCCAAGTCTTCTCCTTTCCTCTCAAAACATAATCTCACAAACTGCATCAATCTCTCATCCCTCCTCAGGCCTGAGGTGACCAAATATGATCAAAACCCCCCTCACTCCCGCAGCATCCTCGGTTCCATCCAGCCACCTGACTTAGTATCAGAACCTACACCGTCCACATCACCTACGAACCAAGCAGCTACTGGACCTACAGTTTCTCGCACCTCCCCGGGCTACTCACGTTCGAAACTGGATCCCTTGGTGAGGATTCCTCTCCCTACTCCTCAACCCCTTTCTCCTCTAGAGAGAATCCCTGCCTGATCTACCCTAACACACCCCTTTCCTCGCCTCCATTCCATCTGCCACATACACACCTATCACCCGCCATTCACCAACGTTTCCTCTCTCCTCCCTAACAGAGACTCATCAAGACCGCACTACTTCATGCACTAACATTAACCTCCTCAATGCCACCTTGGTCTCCGTAGCTCAATGACACCCCCTTACTGGATCTTCCCATGCAACCCATATTCAACTACCAACAAGCATTGGAAATGCAATAGGTCTCGCAGCATTAGAGTTAGTGCTTTTAGAATTGTTTATGGGTTTTTTTGTAAATCTTTAGCATTTTTGTTTCCTGTAGCCAATGCTAAAGAATTAAAAAAAAAAACCATAAACATTTCTAAAAGCTCTAACTCAAATGCTCCGAGACCTATTCCACTGTGTGAGGGTGAGGGGTTGAGGGTGAGTGAGGGTGAGTGAGGGTGGGTGAGGGTGAGCGGTTGAGGGTGAGTGAGAGTGAGGGTGAGGGTGAGGGTGAGGGTGAGTGAGGGTGAGTAAGGGTGAGGGTGAGGGTGAGTGAGGGTGAGTGTGAGTGAGGGTGAGGGTGAGGGTGAGTGAGGGTGAGGGGTTGATGTTGAGGGTGAGGGGTTGAGGGTGAGTGAGGGTGAGTGAGGGGTTGAGGGTGAGTGAGGGTGAGGGTGAGTGAGGGTGAGGGGTTGAGGGTGGGTGAGGGGTTGAGGGTGGGTGAGGGGGTGAGGGTGAGTGAGGGGGTGAGGGTGAGGGGTTGAGGGTGAGTGAGGGTGAGGGGTTGAGGGTGAGTGAGGGTGAGGGTGAGTGAGGGTGAGTGAGGGTGAGTGAGGGTGAGTGAGGGTGAGTGAGGGTGAGTGAGGGTGAGTGAGGGTGATGGGTTGAGGGTGAGTGAGGGTGAGGGGTTGAGGGTGAGTGCAATTAGGTTAATGTCAGGTTGATTGCCCATTCAAATTATCACTGTCCTGTAACTCAGGATTGCTTTTAAAACCAGGGAATCCTGTCTGAGAAAAAAGCATGAAACATGCTATGCTTGGTATAACCCTGCTGGTCACAGGACAGGTTCCTGGGTCTTTCTCTGTCAGGGACAGGCCTCTGCCTCTGTGCACAGACTAGAATAATGTGACTCCAGGGGCAAAATAAAGGTCCGGGCCTTTTCACTGAGTCGGGCACTCGGGCAGGGGAACATGTTTATCATACAGGGAACATTCACGCCCCAACAGCCATGAAAGCCATTGGCTTTGTCAATGATTTCTTCCGCTACATGGCTGCCCTGCCAGTGCATGCAGTAAAACCTTGCTTGAAGAACAATCTTTCAGAGTCAGGTGTTGTGCCAAACCCATCGGCGATTTTTTGAGTTAATATTTTCTTTGCTCTACTGATCCAAGATTATAGAGGGCTGGAAGTGAGCAGCCAGGAATTATTATTATTATTATTATTCCTGACACTGTCGTCGGTGCTGGAGTGAGCATACGGGACATGGGGCACTCGCCAGGAGGCTTTAGGTCAGGGGGCTGTGTTGAGGGCTGGAGGGCAGCCCTCGGGCCCGCCAATCGTGAAAGCAGCCACGAAGTAAAATGTCACTGGCACAGCCATGTCTCAGAACTGCATGCCAAACCGAAAATCTTTCTTTAAAAAGAATGTTTTGGCGTAATTTAAAAATAAACAATAGGTAAAGAACCCCCTAGCCTCCCTTGAGAGGATCAGAATGTCTTAAACATTTTCGGATGCACTTTTTACCTCACTATTCTTCCTCCCGTTGTAGGCTCTACGCGGGAGGAGGGGGGTGGGCAGCCATCGCTTCCGAGGGTTCAAGGCCCCAGGCGGCCGCTGCAACTGGCGGCGACTGCAGAGGAGGCCGCTGTTTCTCAGTGATCGCATTAGGTTGTTATGGTAACGCGGGCTTTCTCCGTGATTGAAAGGAGCAGAGGTCACGGGAAGAGCTGGGTGATTAGAGGAGATGGAGGGCAGAAAGAAAGAAACCCGTGCCTGAGAACAGGTCTGGAATAGCAATGAAGGAGGGAGTCAACGATGGAGAAATGGAGCAAACAGCTATGGACGAAGGGAAGGAAATCCAGGGCAGGAGGAGTGTTATGGAAGTTAGTGAAAGATGGATAGAAGGAAGGAACGAAGGACAGAATTAAAAGAAGGGGGGGAGGAACGAGACGAAGGCAAACAAGCAACAAGCCTTTCACCGTAACACGGCGGGCAGGGGAGGGGGCGGGCAGGGGAGGGGGCGGAGAGGGGAGAGGTGCGACACGGCAGGCAGGCAGGGGAGGAGAGTAGGAGGAGGAGGGGGGAGGAGAGTAGGGGAGGCACGGCCTAGCGGCAGGCAGGCAGGGGAGGAAAGGAGGAGGGGGGAGGAGAGTAGGGGAGGCACGGCCTAGCGGCCGTGCAATCAAGTAGTGAGGGGCGGAGCTGGGGGAGGCTGTGAGAGAGAGTAGGCGGCTGGGGGCATGTGCACGCGCATTTAAGCTCAATGCGCATGCGCATTGAGCTTAAATTTCTCGTGCACTGCAAGGAATCGCCACGATTCCTTGCAGTGTGGATAAAGAGCGGATAAGTGCCAATACTCTCGCCTTGCTCGATGCGCATGCGCATCGACAGGCGAGACCTAAAAACCAGACTGGGCCACTCGTCTTGATGAGATTTCGTGTCACCTGCGTTTTCTCACAAAAGAGCTCTGAGAACTGAAGGCCATTACTGTCGAACATCTCCCCTTACTCAGAACACTCAGCAATACTAGGGACCCAAACTAGTGTCCTTATTGACACAATTCCTGCCCCATTTCACACACTCTTACCAACACCTTAAAAACTTCACCCCTCCCAAATGCCTTCACTCGCCCCAGAAGATTTAAGGATCATCTGTCGGCAAGTGAGATCCTTGATCTACTCGTTTCTTATACCCTCCTTCCTGGCTCTGACGAGTCCCTACTGGATCAAATCCAAACTTTCCACGCTAACCCTCACCGAGAACTCATTTACTATCCCAGATCGATAAATAGCGAAAACCTCAAGCAGGTTAACACCCTCCAGAGCCCTACTCCCCAATTGGCCGACCAACTGAAATGCGTACTTCTCAATTGCAGATCAGCTAGTAAACACGCCACCGATATCTATCTATGATCTCATCCTGACCAACAAATTGGATACCAAATGGTATCCAATTTGTTGGTCAGGATGAGATCATAGATGGATATCGGTGGCGTGTTTACTAGCTGATCTGCAATTGAGAAGTACGCATTTCAGTTGGTCGGCCAATTAGGGAGTAGGGCTATGGTTTACGCTAGGCACTCCAGGTGCACTGCTGGCATATTGTAACCATAAATGAGTTGACACTATCACTGGATTAGGTTAGCCAGGATGGACAGAAACATTCGGTAAATTATAACAGCAAAATTTACAAAAAATTAGCGTAGGGGAGCGACACAAGTCTTTTTGATTCGCTGCATTACGCCGCCCCGCCAGCCCATGAAGACGTGTCAGGCTGGGCTGACACACACGACCGGGGGGGGGGGGGGGGGGGGCTAAAGCCCCGTGCGCCCAATGGGTGTTGCGCGCCTGACCGTCCATCACGACGAGGCATAAGTAGGGCCGTGAGCCAAAGGGTGTGCATCACGGTGGACTTGGGTGAACTCTGCATTTGACATCTCGCTCGGTCACGCCATCACCTACTCCAGGTCTGGTTCGACAACAAGCAGAGCACGCACTTCAAGAGACCAATGGTGCGGACTGTCCAATGACGTCACGCCCCTGGAATACTTCACCACTTCATTTCCCCACGACCAGCACCAGGATTTGACACATGTTGAGAATTGCCAAACCATATCCAGAGATACACTCGAATATCTGTACATGCTTTTCGAGGGAAACAAAGTGTCTACATTGTAAATAAACCAAATATACGTAGCTTCATGTTGTTAAATAACTAAAAAAACTAAGATATCTGTGTTTGTTGTAGGAAAAATGTCCAAATAAAATGCCGCAAAATTGCCGCTAAATTTCCATATTTGTGCCGCTAAATTTCCATTTTTGTGCCGCTAAATTTGCTAATCCATGCCGCTATATCCTGGGGGGTCTGTTCATTAAACAGATGTGTTGGAGGCACGTGTAAATCGTGTTTTTTAAGGAACTGGTACGTATTTGAAAAGTTTGTTAATGGCGCAGAGTGCATCTTTCGACATCTGTGTGCAAATAATGGTAACTCTGCCGCCGGAAAGTTTATAGTCTCATTTTAGTAGGCGCTCATATATGTAAACATTAATATTCATTTTTTTTAATGCCCTTCTGCTATTTTCACTCATTTGCTGATTGTCATTTGTTTTTAACATATGATAAATTCTCCAGGAACAGGAAGGAGACAGCATAGGCTAATCCCAGGCACTGACGCCAGGTTCCAAGAGAAATGTCAGTCTCCAAGTCTCGCGTCGTCTGTGTGAAAAGTCACATCCCGGACTACGGAAAGGTGGGCCTTTTCGAGTTTGAGTTGCTCCTTTAGTTTCACATTGCCTTTGCTCCTTATCCGCCTGAATTCGGGAGTGCTTACAAACGAGCAAAAGGCTTTTAAAAGGGAACATATGTATTGCATAGAAAAAATGCCACAGGTGAGATGCACACAAATATAATACACTCTAAATACGGTTATAAATCTATGGTCTACATCTCTTGTGTGTTATCGATTATAAGTCTAGAAAGGGGGCTCAACAGGCAAATTGGCAGATTATATGGTTTACGCTAGGCACTCCAGGTGCACTGCTGGCATATTGTAACCATAAATGAGTTGACACTATCACTGGATTAGGTTAGCCAGGATGGACAGAAACATTCTGTAAATTATAACAGCAAAATTTACAAAAAATTAGCATAGGGGAGCGACAAGTCTTTTTGATTCGCTGCTTTACACGCCGCCCCGCCAGCCCATGAAGACGTGTAAGGCCGGGCTGACACACACGACTGGGGGGGGGGGGGGGGTGGGGGGGGGGCTAAAGCCCCGTGCGCCCAATGGGTGTTGTGCGCCTGACCGTCCATCACGACGAGGAATAAGTAGGGCCGTGAGCCAAAGGGTGTGCATCACGGTGGACTTGGGTGAACTCTGCATTTGACATCTTGCTCGGTCACGCCATCACCTACTCCAGGTCTGGTTCGACAACAAGCAGAGCACGCACTTCAAGAGACCAATGGTGCGGACTGTCCAATGACGTCACGCCCCTGGAATACTTCACCACTTCATTTCCCCACGACCAGCACCAGGATTTGACACATGTTGAGAATTCCCAAACCATATCCAGAGATACACTCGAATATCTGTACATGCTTTTCGAGGGAAACAAAGTGTCTACATTGTAAATAAACCAAATATACGTAGCTTCATGTTGTTAAATAACTAAAAAAACTAAGATATCTGTGTTTGTTGTAGGAAAAATGGCCAAATAAAATGCCGCAAAATTGCCGCTAAATTTCCATATTTGTGCCGCTAAATTTCCATTTTTGTGCCGCTAAATTTGCTAATCCATGCCGCTATATCCTGGGGGGTCTGAATGAAGTGTGCAGCATAAATTAAAAATGTCTAGATTTAATCACGGATATTTTCTGGTACAGTATTATTCACAAAAATGTACAGGAGAGGTGTTATGCATAGAAATTGAACCGTAAAAGGATTATGGTACAACTCCACTAACTAATAAAAGTTCTTTGTAGGATGTGGGAGTACAGAACAGTGTTATTAGATGTTTACATCCGGGGGACTGCCGGTCGGGAGTAATGATCTTTTAAAAAAATCCTCATACTTTTAAGTCCAGTATCATACTTGAGTTCATGTATGTAGTGCCCTCCAGGATTTTTTTCTGCTGCATTTAAACCCTCTCACTTGAGTGACTGTTGGTAGATTCTTCATCTGAATCGTGCAGGTTTCTTAGGCTGGTATAAATTAAATGCGTGATATAATAGCTCACAGATCGCTGTTGAAAAAACAAACCCGAGATAAAAGCTGATCTCCTCTACAGAATGTGTGTGTGCCATGTGCTTTCCAGTATGGGGGGGTGGCTAATTATTCCAGCCCTAGGCAGAGGGGGTCAAAGAAGGGTGGAAAAACAAAGCCTCAATTACAAATGAAAGGTCTTTTAATGACCTGTGAAGTACTCGGGTGCGGCTGGCAGCTCGAAAACCGACTGTCTGTGTGTGTCCCGGGAAGCTGCTCACATACACGAGGGGGGGGGGGGGGGGGGGGGCCGGCTCGCAGCCAATAAAAGGCATTGTTTGTTTTGCTGTCTCCCGGTAGAGACACTTTTTGTAAATATCGCGGCCAATATGGTTATCGCGGCAATCTGCCGATTTTGCGATTTTTTTCATGAATCGCGAAATCACGATAAACTGGAGGGTCTGCCATTATCCTCACAGAAACCTGGCTAAATTGCTCTTCCTCCCCTACCCTTGACCTTCTAGTCCCACCTAGTTATGACATAATTCGTATTGACAGATCATAGAAACAGGGTGGAGGAATAGTTGTATATACAAGAACACATTGTCTCGCAATCAGAAACCCCCACTCCGATCTCCTGTGAATACCTATGCATCACTATATCGTGCAAAACCCCGCTGGTCTGCAAACTACATACATTCTACCACCCCTCAGGAGACAATCTTCCTTTCATTGAGCACTTAATGGAATTCATCTCTTTCAATGACGAACCTCTAGTGTCCCAAATCTTCCTGGGAGACTTTAACCTACACTGGTCTAACCCTAATGTCATAGTGAATTGTGTCAAATCCTTCAAAGAACTGACAATTATGTGAAAGCTCAACTCACAACAGGGGTGAAATTCTGGATCTCATAATAGCCAAAGGTAACACCATCACACCCCATGCGATTGATCCGACCACTACTACATACTCTTCTTCATCACGAGGTAGGTGTCCGTAATGGGGGTCCAGCCCATAAAAACGAAGCAATGGAAAAGGAACCTCTGAAATATAAATACTGAAGAACTAGCTAACCCTTGCAAAAATGCCTTGTCTTCACAAGCAGACTTGAAGGATGTACAAATCTCCACAGATTATTATAATTCCTCTATCTCTAATGTCATGGATGCTATAGCCCCTTTACAGCATACAAATGCCTCCCACAAAATTTCTAAACCATGGTTCAACTCCAACCTAAACTTGGAATGCCGTAAGCTGAGGGCACCGAAAGATCATGGAGGTCCATCCCTTCCTCTGAAAATTTAAACCTTCTCAGAGCTAACAGGAATTCTTACAACAAAAACGTCAAGACTGCAAAAACAGACTTCTTCAGATCCCAACTCAATCAAGCTAACAACCGCCCTAAGAAACTATTTGAACTCATTAAACAACAATCGGTCAAGGCACCCAACCGCCATGACCTTGGTGACGGGCTCTCCTACATGTGACAATTTAGCCGCCTTCTCCCAGAAAACTAACAGCATCAATTTAGACATTGAAACAAAGAGGACTCTTCTCCCAATATATAAAGCCACTGCCCCACCTACCCACCAAGAGCCACCCCCCTAGTTTAGGCCTAAAAAACAATGCATCCTGGCACACTTTCTCACCTCAGTGAAAGTGACATTTACACTCTCCTTGCAATCAATCTGTCTAACCACTTCTGGGACCCTCTTCCATCTTCCATCTTCAAGGAAATAAAAGTCTCCATCCTCCCCTTATGGTCCAAGATAGTCAATGCTTCACTAGTGCAAGGCACGATCCCAGACTGTCTAAAAGCAGCACAGGTCTCCGTTATTCTAAAAAAACAAAAAAAAAACTAACGCAGTCAGTTCCGATAAAAAACTTCCGTCCCATTCCCAACATCCCCACTCTGGCTAAACTTCTTGAAAAATGCATGCTAATTCAACTCTGCTCACACGTAGAAACATTCCAACTGTTTGATCATCATCAATCTGGCTTCAGGGGAGGGCACAGCACTGAAGCGGCACTCACGCACATTATGGATGACATCTTAACATTCCTTCCTAGACCATAATGAATCCTGCTTATTTATCCTCCTCGACTTATCTTCTGCCTTTGACACTATGAACCATATCAAACTACTATCTACTCTGGAACACAGGATGTGCTTTTCCGGGTCGGTATTGAAGTTGTTCACTTCCTTCCTTCAAAACAGATCCCAAAGAATAAAGATGAATCAATCTCTTTCCCTGCCCCCAACAGTAAATATGGGGGTTCCACAGGGGATCCGTCATATCACTCATACTGTTCAATTTATTCTCGAAACCGTTAGCAAATGCCTTGAACTCCGCAAACATTCTTTTTCATATGTATGCAGACAACACTCCTTCATTTGAAAAACACACCCCCAGAAGACATCTCACTCAACTCAATCCTGATGAATACTCACAACTGGCTCACGGACAACTACCTCATGTTCAACTCATCCAAAACCAAATTCCTTCTAATCGCGCCCCCCCCCCCCCCCCCACCACTCGAATCACATTCCCAAGACTGACATTTGGATGAAACACCTCACAGCCTTCAACTGATCCCCCCCCCCCCCCCCCACAGAGTCAACTAAATCGCTCAAATCACACTAGACTTGCACTTGAATATGAAGAATCATATCAACAATGCAAACAAGGGAGCTAATCATGAGTGGAGTATACTGAGGAATCTCAAACTATTACTTCCACAGAAAGTCTTCAAATTGACGGTACAAGCTATAGTTTAGCCAGGACTAGACTACGGTAGTTCCACACTATGTGGTCTCCCCAAACTGAGCCTGGCCCCTCTAAGGGGTTCCCTTAATGCTGCAGCTAGACTGAATAATGGAACAAAAAGAAAAGAACTCATTTCCCTAGCCCTAAACTTCCTAAACTGGTTACCATACGAGGTCAGAATTCACCTAAAAATTGCCTGCATGATGCACAAAGCCCTTCACTTCAAGACCCCCATCTATCTGGTTAAAAAACTAGGACTATCAGGGGGCTGAAGAGTGTCTTGAAGTGCAAGTACAATGCTCCTGAAACCACAGCTCTTCCACAAAGAGTGCAACAGTGCCTTCTCTGGCATTGCACCAAAGATTTGGAACGTTCTTCCTCCAGAAATCCGTACAATCTCCTCGACCGCTTCCTTCAAAAAGGAAGTTCCTGCCTGAATTGGCATGGACGACTTGTCTCCATTACTGCCCTCTATTCGGTCTTCTTGATTAACTTTGAACATGATTGTATACCTGGAAATAACATTGTTAGCATGCTCTGTACATACATATGATTGAACGTTCCTCACCCATTGCTGTATCCGTCCTATCCTTATGCCCTACCCTTATGTGAAGAGTTACGACACCTACAGGAGTCTTGTACGCATCTTGCATAATTATGTAACAAACTAATGTTTTGCTTACCAGTACTGTATAATGTATATTCCCAATATTATATCTATTACCCAAAACTGTAAAGAGCTCTGATACCCACAAAGGTCATGTTTGTGCTATACAAACCTTAATAAATATAAATGAGAATATTTTTTAAATGTAGTTGATGCTCGGCAAATCTTCACGTTCCCATTATGGAGACTGAGGCCTTTCAATCTGTTGTCCATGTTTGTTTTATGCTTTCACGTTATCAGTTCTTACAGCTAGTCAACGTTCAAACAATATGGAGTTTGCTTTCCTCATTCTACCATTAGCTCTTGAATACTATTTTCTTATTGGATGAACAGTGATGCCTCAACTAACTGGTACCCCCTACCAAAGTATTAATATGAATCAGTGTCTCCTCTCTAAATATGTGTCTCTAAATGTAAGTGGTTAAAAATTTCTGTAGGAACCAGAGTCAATTTGGCAACCAGGTCCATTGCCATCCTAATTTTCTTAGTTTTAGTGAGCCCCAGTAATCTGTGGCTCTCTGTGTCGCACAAAGTTGGACAATTTTGGTAGGCAGCATTACCATGCCAGACTGCACGTCCTTCCATCGAAAGGTCGGGCTTGGGGGTGTTAGAATCGGGGGGAGGGTGGGGGTATGAGAGAGGGCACAACAGGAGAGGAAGACAAATCCATTCAGTGAAGTCACTTCCGGGTTTTGGGGTTCCCCTTTATATACAGCACAGCTCCAGGGGTCGTCATCTTAGGGCGATTCAGTACTGCAAAACCCACCCTACCACTTACCCTTACTGACACATTTGTGATCACTTATCTAAAGCAAATGTTGTGATTTGTATTTGTCTTCTGTTCTGCATTGCAGGCGTAGTTACAGGGTGACCCAAAAGACTATGGTGTATAAAGCAGCCACAAGAAAAAGCCAAGGGGGCTTTTTGGCAATACCCCAATAGTCCTTACAGAAGGGCGCCAGAATAAAACCAACAGCGTCTCATTATTCCCAAAGGCAATTGTAAGCCTCAGCAACTGGGGACATGCCTAGTAAAGCTCCACCTCTGGGTAGGTGTTATTTTCCTTCACTATTGGGTCCAGATCTGGGGTGATCCACCAAACGTTAAGAACCAGATATTGTGTTTGCCTTGTCATCATTGGCTAATCAGGCTGGCAGCCAGCCTAGTCCTATCATCACTGGCAGCCCTTGGATCACCAGTAAATTAGCCCATTACTTTATCAAATAAGCCTGCAACATAACATCTCCAAAACAAAACTGTTGTTTCTCAGTCATTTGCAAACGTTTCCTTGCATATATTTATTCAGTGTGATTTGCACCTGGCAATGGGATATCTGCGCTGCGTACGGACATCAATCCTAAATGTCTATTTGGAAACCTCACAGAAGTTGAAATGAGAAGCATGGTATGCCAATAGGTCTGACTGTACATTTAACCAATAAGCAGACTACCTTTAGAATTGGTACAGAAGAAAATGGGGGGGGGTCTAAATATTTTTAAAAAATAAATGTTGTTTGTCAATATGTTAAAAATATAGTTAAAGCAGGTACCAAACATCTTGAGGAAACTTTACAAGCTAGTCACAAAAAGAGTGAATTTAACAATATAGGGATGGCATACTACCTAGTTTACCCAGATCTTTGACAGTAAATACAATGAAGTTCAGAATCAGTAGTCAGATAATTCTCATACTACATCTCTGCTCTCTAGACTTCAATTTTGAGGCTTGCCTGAGTAACAGAATTGTTCAAATCAAAAAAATGGAGGGAGAAAGAAGCAGAGGTTCATTCAGCTTCCAAGGATATGTGTCATCAACCAAACCAAGGGGAGAATGAAACCACATAGGTAACAATACAATAGTGTGTCTCGGAGACCCTCAAACACATGTTCACAGTCTGCGATGGCGGTGTATATAATCTCAGCTTAGTGTGGTTCGGTGGATAGTGTCATCATAGGGTCTGTCACTTGGGTGTCCTGTTCTCCAAGTGACATCATAACCTCCACCAGGAGGGAGACTGTCTAGATAGGGAGGATATTCGCTTTGTTTACCCACTCTTCTAGCTACCACCTTACTGGGGATATCTAGCAGCATGATCATACAGTAGCTAGACTGTAGGCCCCACTTCCCCATAGAGACCCCCGGGTTATAACGCGCTATATTAAATCGAAATAAATAGATAAATTATGCAGTAGGGCCATAATACTGCCTTTCAAGGTTCCTGGAAACGCGTGGACGCTTATTATTACTCCAAATACCGATGCTAGGACATGGGCCCACAAGTTTGAGTTAAGTTTAATTATATAGGACGAGAGGCAGAAAAGTTGAAAGTACACGCTGCACATATTACAAACAGTGACGCATCAAATTTAAACAAGTGTAGTAGAAACACTGTAAAGGTGTGCTTTAAAACTTGTGGGTGTGTTTACTTCACCTCACTAGACAACACTAATACATATAAACAAATTGCACTGATAAATCTCTAATACATATGGTGCTGATCTTCAGTAGGAGTAGCACTAAACTCTCAAAAAATTAGAAAGCGGTCTACTATTGTTGATAAACTTGCCACCAGTACAACTGGGGGTTTGGCTATGGTAAACAAAGATATTACTTCGATAAGATCGTGGTGGATTCATAATCGACTTGCCCTTGATATCTTCCTCACGAGGGAGGGCTGAGTCTGACGATTGAAAATCTAACACTGTTGCACATATATACCTGACAGGAGCAGGTACTTTCAATGTTACATTAGAAACAATAGTGACTTGAACAATAATTTAAAGACTTAAAAGCAGATAGTGCTTGGGAAACCATAGGTGAGGGCTTGTTGAGTGTCATCAGCTGGTTGGGAAATTTAGGAAATGGATTAATATTTACATTTGGAGACGTGTAGTAGTGATCTTTGTGCATAATGCTGCTCATATCAATCAAATTTTGAAGACGCCAAAAGGCCAAAAATCGTGGAGTGAAAAGTACAAAAGCGGATCTTGAAATGGAGGATGCACAATGGAAATTTTATGGCAAACTAAATGCCTTAAAAGAGTAGAAGAAAGAGGTTGAAGACAACACACCCATAATCTGTGATGAGATCTGATGTGGTTGATAAGATGGCTTGATTTGCCATCAGAGGGCGGGGCCTGATATAGCATGATTTTAAAAATCCTAATACAGGACGTTTATTCACAGAAGACCCAAAAAGTTTCAAGTACATCGCACACGTTAGACAGAGTGACACATGAAATTTCGACAAGTGTAGGAGAAGCACTGGTAAAGCGTGCTTTAAAACGTGATGAAGAAAACACACACACTAGACAAAACTAATACATAAAAACAAATTTCACTTATACATCTCTAATGCATGTGTTGCTTATTAACATATATTGATGGAAAATGTTGATTGATGTTAAGTGAAGTGGCTTGGTGTTTTAAATGCTTTTTGCTGGGTGCGCCCCCAACTAGAGAAGTCAGTACAAAATTGTGTAGAAATGAAGTACAATGTACAGTGATACTGGAGCTTCTGTTTATGAAATCAGTATTTGAAAAATTACAAGAAAATATGCACTTATATGAAATAAGTAGGGTATTTCTAATGTTCGTTATTTTCAAGTAATAATACTTTGTGACATTTTGATATACTCTTTAATTTAATTGATTTCATTTTACTATACTCAATATTGGTCTAATTCTCATTTCATTTAAACGTGCGATGCGAACTTAAATGCCTTCTCGAATTGCTTTTTTTCTAGTGCTGACCTTCCCCTGATTTAATAAAATAGATAATTTTCCACAAATGAAATGTTGCTCATTTCTCCCATACATGTACACACCTTGACATTCCTGAATGTTTCTTCAATGTTCACAGTGAAATATTCCTGTGGAAATAGAATTTCAGCTATTGCTATAAGTTGCAACTTTGCATTTCTTTTCTACCAATGTTAGGTCCATGAGGACTTTTGACTCCCTCATTTCTCATGACTAGCTTAGGAGACCAGCGCAATGTTTAAACTATCTCAGGTGATGGTGCGAATATGGACATGCAACGGTCTTTCAAAGGTGGTAAGATGCAACGCTACTGCAGGCTGCTGAAAAACTCTATAAAAGAAGAAACCCAGAAGAAGGGGCAACAACTGCCACTCTGATTTTTTTGTACTTGAGACCTGGATGCTATTCTAATCGATATTTTACTCTGGGTTGTTTATTGATGCTATAATCTGTAGCTGATGAACTGAGACCTTTGCCAATTTTGTTTTATTTCTATTTTTCATTTCCATTATATCTCTAGCTCCAAGTTAATGGACTCGCCGCAATGGACTTTAAGTCTGAAATCGTTCTTTCTTTCTAGGTCGGACTCTGTAACTCTGCAACTGAATTTTATTAATATCTATTCAATAAAGATTTGCCTAAATGTTTTGTGCTTTATTGCAAGCTGTAATATTCGTGACCGAAATTCTTAAAAAATTAATCGAGCTTTGACAGAACATCAGGTGTTACTTTTATCTTGCATTGCTGTTGCAGAGCTTTTGGTCTGCATAATCCTAACTCGACTTAACTTCTTTAGGAGGTTGGGTCTTCCTGTTGCTATCGTTTATTTCTACAGCATGGTCTTAAGAGTGGTGTACCTAAATTTGATCTCTCATTTGTGAGTTGGCTGTCAATTAATATTCCTCATTGGACAGCTAATGTGGAGTTTCGTCACTATCATTTCCACCCCTCCTAAAAGCGGGGAAAGATTCACAGAGGATCATGGCCTCTGTGGTAGATGAAAGTGGTGCAGTTTATCTAATCGTTAAGAATCCAGTACGGTTAGAGAAGTAAATGAGAGTAAGCGTATAATAAATATTTTTACCACGCTTTATGCTGCAACAAATCTAAGGGAGAACTCTGGTGATAAAACGCTCTCCAAACGTAATCCTTGTTCTTCAATAGTGATGTGCAAACTGTTAAGGAACATGGGGGGTACAAATAGACGAGAGAGAAGGCAACATGAAGCTGTCGTATAAGCACATGGACGCAAGAGCAACTTGGGGGGTAAGGCATACAACAGCTTCAAGGAGGAGGCCGGGGGAGAAGCCCACTGGCTGTCAAATAGTAAAACTAGCGCAATTGAGAGAGAGAAACATACGAATTAGAAAGTTGGAAAACACACACGAGTGCTTAAACAAAAAGAATAAAGTATTACATTAAAGGGATCAGTGGAAAGGCACAGTAATAGGTCCATGCTCCAAGGAAGACACAAATGTAAGGAGAGGAGGGAAATCTCATACATGCTAACAAATAAGAAATCAAATGAGTGACAATGAAGCCTGATAATAGTAAGCAATGGGTGGACTCCAGGCCAGCTCAAAGTTAGTAATATATTGTGGACTGCTGTCTAAAAACTAATTAAGACCTTACAATTATGATAAGTATTCTTTGGTTCAAAGAGAAATCTTGGAATAACTTAAAACTGCTCCTGAGCTACACTAGTCCGCCTCGTCTTCAGGTCTCTCAAACAAGCTACAAAATGTCTCAATGCTTATGCACCTGAAGATCTGAAGCAGGATTTACTAATTCCTTGCTGAAATCTCATTACTTGTATCGGTCAGTAATGGCAAACTATCAGCTGATTTCTGAACTCCAATCTGTTGCTCTATGAGAAGGTGCACTGGTGTCATATAAACCATCAGTGTAAAAGAAATTAGTCCTCCATTTCCAGCTGGGCTTTCGCCTTCGGCATAATAGCAAAACCTTGATTTTGATCTTCAGAGTGAACTGTAAACTGCTCTTCACAATATACTCCCTTTGTGCATTCAGAGCATCTGTAGTATATAAAGTACAGTACTGCAAATCTTTTCTGTCACAGTACGACCAGGAGGTGAAGTGGGCATCTTCCTTTGGGAGACCACCTTTTTTCCTACACTGTGCCTAAAGTCTCCATGGTCCTTAACCCAGTTTAAGGAATATGATCTAACCCACACATGTTTTTGAAAACCACAACATATATATCATATACATGCCGAAATTCTTCTTAATACCTAGCTTACCGAAAATACTCGGAACCCACATCAGGTAATAGACTTATTCGTGCAAGTCAGCATTGAATTCAAAATACTATTGTACCCAAATATATGAAAGACCCAGGCCTTCACCTACAGTACATAACCTGGGAGCTACCCTTGAGGAGGATGCTTTTCACCTAAATTAAACAAGCATTTGCAATGCAGGTGGGCTTTTATTCATTCATCAATATCTCCTACAATTTACCAAATGGCATGACATGGCCATTGAGGCTATCAGTCAGTCAGTCAAAAAAACTTTATTCAGCTAATAAAAGCCATTAAAAGCAGACAGTTAAAATCATTTTAAGAGACTTTAAAAAGCAATCAATGCATTTGAGAAGAAGAAATTGCACATAGCCCATCATACAAGGTTGTGTATCCTAAGGTAAATCACTTAATAGTTAAAATTAAAACTCATTACGGAGGGTCAAGCCACAAATAACAAGACGCTCTTAAAAATACAACAAATAAAATGCCATAAATATAATTTCTTAAAAAGGACCCGCATAATTGAACATTTAAAAAACTACTCAGTAGTGCATCTAATGTGGTAACCATGTTTGAATAAATGTAGTGTGACTACTGCAGGGACATCTTCTTCCTAATCCTTAAGGCCCCTAGCAGATAGCTCGCAACCCCAAAGCACACCATGCGAGAGGATAGCATCTGTTAAAATAATAATGCAGGTCTTACTTGGACAAAGTTGGCCTCTCGAAGTAACGGCAATATTATTTTTTTGCACAGCGGGGGCATAAAATTCACAAAAAAAAGATAAAATGCAAGGTATCCTGCATCGAAAAGTTGTCATAGGGGCACGGCTTTAGGACACCCGGCAATGCATATGCCTTAGGTAAGGTTAATATCCAGGGTACCTGGTTCAGTCGAACTATAGTTAAAACAAAGCAATGTTGCAGGTTAGAGACCAGTGACAGGTAGGGCTGTAACTGTGGAGACAGACTTATAGTGACGTGCCTTCTCACTGATGGCTTGGTTACTTCTATGCCCTCCCTAATCGCCTGCTGCCTGGCCTGAAATTTCATGTTGAAGTCCCTGATGGCTACCGGGCCTGGGAATCTTGGTTTAATGTACATATCAGGGCAGCTCAACCACTTCATTTGCTCCCAAATTTATTTTAGGCAAGGAATACGCAAGGCCCCCTCATGAGCAATAAAGTTTGTTATAACCAACTGATTCAATGTAGTGGTTGTGCTCGACCAGATCCTCAACCAACGCATCAATGGCGCAGCGGCAATATGGTCCGAGATGTACCTCACGCCAAGCTCTTTGTGCAGAATAAAGGCAGGGGTACTTGAGGGGACAGCAAGGTGGTCATGCATGAATTTGTTTTCAAACCCCTGGATGTCGCTCACGTCCTTATAGCCCCATACATCACACCCATATGTGGCCATAGGATACATTTTTCTTTGTAAACCATAAGGAGGGCAATTAATGCATTTGCAATGCAAAAGGTCTCGCATTTACGAGAGTATGAGCTATTGGCATTGTAAATGACAATGCCTTCTATTTATGTGTTTTTAATACAGATAAATAAAAGGCATTGTAATATACAATACCAATAGCTTAAACGCGAGACCTATTGCAAATGCATTTGTGTAATAATTTTTTTTTTTTTTTAAAGCATTAGGATAAAGTGTGTCCTGCCTGCAACAGTAGGCAGGACATAGCTATTTGAGTAAATAGTGCCTGGAGGCTGCAATTAAAGCATATAGAGGAATACGTAACAGGGGGTGTCGCCTTGGGAGATTTCAAAATAAAACAAAGTGGTACTAAGGACAGACTCCTAAGCCTATTGACCAATGAACATCTACATTATACAGTGGACAATGACAAGCCAATGAAAAATATGGGTGGCGAGTGGGCAGAGCTTCAAGTCCCTATCTGAATACAGCATGGCTTGCAGAGCAGCGCATGCGCTGCAAAGGCCTGACCTAAAATCAAGACCAAAACAACAGTCGTTGGCACTAACTCACCAGAGTACATTAGTCTCAGCAGTTGTTTCTTGATGAACTGACTACTGCAATGTAGTCTACATGGTCCTCATTGCCAAAACAAGGGGCATTCTTTGGCGGGTATATAACCATGCAATCTTCTGCTGATAGGGACAACATTATGCGAGTTAACCTGTAGTAAGGGCTCGAGTCGGGGGACCACGCGGGTGGACGGTGTCCCCTCACTTATTTTACAGGGTGGACGCCCCTTCCCCCCTGCTCAAAAGCTGGACCATCTAAGATGGCGAGTTACTTGCCCGCACGGCCGCCCCTAACTTACGAAGATACTTACCCGTCCACCTCCGAACTACAGGGCTGGCTGTCAATCTTGTGTAGCGCGCGTATGCGCTACCTATCAAAGTTAAGCGACTGCCCTCTGCAGTATCCATGACTGGGAGGCCGAGACGGATAATTTGCTTTTGGCATCGAGCACAAAGGGTTTCAGCCACCACTTCCTCCTCTCGTTGTGTGTGTCAGAGCTCATTCACAGTACCACCCGAGTACTTCACAGGTCTTTAAAAGACCATTTGCTTGTGAATGAGGCTTTGTTGTTATTACCCCTTCTCAGAGCACCTGCAGCTCCAGCCGGGCCTGTGACAGCTAACCACCGACTTCCTCGCCTCGCTCGATCGCCTACATTTTCAAGGAAGGTGGAAACAAAGTTTACACTGAGTCAGCTTTCGTCTTCACCTGTGATGCGGTGCATGGGTCATCGGCTTGGTCATCTTTGAAAGCAGTGGGGTGAAATACTTGCCACTAATCTAGCGAATTAAGGCAGCATGTCTGACGTCTTCTAAGGAGGGTTGAGGAGGGCTGTGTGGGAGAGGGGATGTTCCCTACATCCAGGGCTCGAGTCGGGGTACCACGCGGGTGGACGGCGTCCCCCCACTTATTTTACCGGGAGCTGGATAACTATAAACTGCAACTGAGTGCACGCTACCTTTCGTGACGTCACTTCCTGTTGTGACGTCAGCATCCCCCCACTTCTCTTTTTAGGACTTGTGCCCTGCCTACATCCATCCCTGGCTCGAACATTTTGATAAAATGGGCTAAAATTGTACATTTTAGAGCATAATTTTCAATAAAATTTGTTCAAAAGCTCTGAGAGGGCACTCCTTACATATTCAAGTACTTCCATGGTGTGCCAAGCAGCATCTACGGGGTGAACGAGGGGAGGCAATGAGCCCGATGGTGCAAACCACCTTTCGTGACGTCACTGTCTGTTGTGACGTCACTTCCGGTGACCGCGTCCTCCTCACTTCTTTTTTAGGACTTGTGCCCTGCCTGTAGTATTCTGATGCAGACAGGAAGCCGTGCTGTGCAAAAAGGTTTGTACAAATCTAGCACTAACTCACGGTTGGAATGCTTATTGTGAGTCAGTTGAACCCAGACATCGGACTGTAGTTTGGAGGAAGAGAAAGAGAAGCAGGAAAAGACGCAGGGCAAAAAGTTAAGAGGAAAACTGAAAGGAGTAGGAGAAAAAACTGCCCCGGTAGGTCTGATACATAGAACTCAAATTTATATAAGGTCCGATAGTAAATCAGAGGCCAATTTAGTGTGCCACTGCCAGTTTCGTGTTTTTCGTGTGACCTTTTGTAAGTATACCTTTTGTAGCCAATCAAAAATTTTTCTAGAAACTCAAGACAAAATGACGTTTTAAAGCCCGTGCAAAAACACACAATTATCACAACTGCTCTTCTCCAGCTCAACACATCTCTAATCCCCTTGTCATACTTAGTACATCAAACTTTATCTCACGCATTTAATGCCCACATTGAGGGATTTAGCCACTGCTTACAACAAACACGCTGTCAAACATGTACAGACGAAGAACGACTGGGTACTACTTAGCAGAGTTGCCACTGAAAATCCAGTACTAACGACATTCAGAGCAGAACAGCAGGTATCGTGGCGAAAAATGAAAACAGCCCGATTCAATGACCTAAAAGACTGACAGTCACGGAATTCCACTGAAATGCATTCATCTACACGTAGCCAAAATGAAATATTGAAAGATACAATTTCAATGTAAGCACTACGTGGAAGTCAGAGGCCGTGTGATAATACCCTGCCACGTTCACTCTGTGAACCAGTGCATAATTATTCATACTTCCATCCAATGTTCGTCATTCTCATTCACTGTGCGGAATTCCCCTTTCATTACCAAAGCAGTTAGGTCTCATCTTCCAGCGTGACTGAATTCGCTGAGGCCGGCTGCATTCCAGACTCCGCACGCGCAGCGCCGTCTCCTCTTGCAGTGGAGAGTAATGGCATGCGAGGACTCTACTGAGCAAAGCAATATTTGTGTCCTGGCTCATCTGTTCATTTCATTTAGTACTGCCCATTTCTCACAACATTCTTTTTTTAGTTTGTAGATCCACTAACGAAATCTAAAATAGCCTAGAAAAATGTTTGAGGAGTTGAATATATATAGTTTTCCACAATCACATAATGAAATCTCCTGGATTAGAACCCGCGTAAATGTACAAATTTGGGTACTTTTATAAGCGGCCACTGGACTTTTTTACACACAACAGATTTCAATACCAGAAACTAAGCAATTAATGCTAGGAACAGAATGTGGTATTGCCATAGTGCATGGAGATGAAAGTGGAGTCTGGGAAACCTGTATTTACTACTTCATTAAATGTTTTTTAAACAGGTAGGCTTGTCAGGAATTTTCGGAATCCCATTGACATTGAGAATATTGTCTTAGGACATCCAGGGAATCAGTCCATATTTTTGGGGCTAGAATACTTGGCTGGCTATTTGAGTGCATCTTAAAATATCAGGTATCTAACAAAAAAGTGGTGACTTTAAAAATGTGTAAAAACACCTTTTTATAAGTAGTACAGGCAGATGTACAGAGTGTGATATACAATGTATTGCCATTGTGAGAGTGCTGAGGGAGAGGAACAATATCCTGACCCCTTAAAGTGTTAACTGTTGTGTCATGGCTCCTTCACAATGGTAACAGCCTATTATTGCCTGTCCATCTGTAAATATGGTTTCTGCCATGACATTATATATCTGCCATGCTCTTCCTCTTTATGGTCTTTCCTTTGTTTCTGCGCTGTTATGCAAATTATTCTGTAGATTATGTGGCAAGAATGGAAACTTCACGATCTAGGGTAAATAGCCAGAGACAAGGTCTACTGCTTAGGTCTGCTGGCCCTGACCAGTGCTGAAGGAACATTTTATTCTGGAAAGGGAACCAAAACCTACACATTATAATAACAATATAGGCCCATTGTTGGATGCAGCTTGAGAATAACACCGTCAACAGTATCTCATTTCTACAGACAGAATGTGTTTAGGGACAACTGCTTGCTCACTGCAATCAGAGCCCTAGTGGGGTCTGTAGGCAGGAGTGGGTTTAGAAGAGTCCAATATGAGATGGGTCAAATAAATCATATATGCATATGTCACATATGTGATCTATTTAGTGCAGAAAAAATTGTATTGCAAAACCAACGATATCTGGGTGTCTACCATCTTGTTACAGTCGCGTGTATGAAAAGGAAAAGCTAGGAACAGAAAATAAATGCTTTTTTCGCAATACATTTACCATTTTCTCCGTATGCATTTAATACTGCAGCACATTCAACCAAGTGAAAAATTAACTGTAGAGCAAGTACAAGGCTTCACATTTCCAGAGAGTAGAAGACAGAAACGTGATATTATTTCAGATGACAACAATACCAGAAATCCACAGAGCACGTGAGTAAGAGGTTGACAGGTGGCCCAAGAGGCAGCTTTCACAACACGATCATAAAAAGGAAGTTAAACCGAGTGAAACCGATGGATGGTGAATTATTGTTTCTTATTCCAGGCTTCAGCTGCACTTGGGGACACAATCCCGAGAAAGAAATGCTGCTGCGACGCGCGTGCCTTTATAGCAACGCGGCACCCCTTGCATGCCTGCATGGTATATTCCTGCGGCGGGGGCCGCCAGCACGCAGCGTTTATCCACTTAGTGCCTCTATCATTCGCCCAAGCACCTCCTTTGGCAGGGCCCTCCAGTTATCAGCCAGCAGCAGACTTCCTCGACTTATGCAACGCAACCCCTAGAGGTCTAGCCCTCCGACGGCATCCGGGTCCACTGCTCGGCGGATTCCTACATTCGAAAAGCATGTATGAATTAGGGAGTGAGGCGTACATCTTAAGAAAGATACTCCAAGAACGGGGCTCTGACGGAGCGCGCACCAGTCAAAGCGTGAGCGCATTCTCTTGAGGCACACCACATGGAACAGGTACGGCAGCACTCGGACTAGTTGGGAGAGTGTACAGCGTTGGTGCGAGTCGAAGATTCACGGTGCTCGCCTATAATCAGTTTTTTCAAGACCGCCAACAAAGCAATCTCTAACCTACCGTCGAAACCCACTCAAAGACGCTCTCCCAGAACTATTGACGCTAAATAAACAGTAATGTTCAGAATCCTGGGACGAGCGCATCCTCTACGTATAGTTCAAAGAGGTGTCTTTCTCACATCAGTAAAGTTCCCAATGTTTTAAACTTCACAACCTCTGCGCAGTTCTCAATTTAAGTGCCGCTTCGTCCGTGCAAAGGTTTCTAAGGGACTCGAGATAATTTTAATCAAACAGACAAGATAAAAAAGCATACATACAATTTTCCTGCACGTTCATCTTTTTGCATAGTTTTTTCTATGAAAAACAGCAAATACACGTTAAAAACATCTCCTTAAGTTAACCTTTAGGGGCATCAATTATTGCGAAGTCACTATTTTCACGCACAATTAGGGTCCCGTAGACCGCACACTTTGAATATTAAATGATGTAAAACATTAGGATTTTAGAAACAAAAAAAACTACGTATTTCTCGAAAACTGGGTCATTACTGTAGGTAGTTCCTTAGAAACCATGTTTAATAGGTCGAAGCCTACCAGGCAGCGCATCTACCTGGTTTGCTAACATCTTGGAGACCTTTGAAAAGCTTCCCTGAAAATGACATTCTGCCCATTGCTTACCATTTGGCTTTGTGGTTTGCAACACACATTGCTTGGCTCCTATTTGCTGTCTTTATTTGTTTTAGGCTGTCCAGCTTGAGATAGTCCATCACCTCGCCCAACATTTTATTTACAGTATCCTTCCACCATGCTCGATTTCTGTAAATAGGCCTTTAAATCTTGTTCTTATATTGTCACATTTGCAATGCTTTCAAAGACAAAGTTTAAATGTCAAGCTCTGTCTTCCCTGACTGTGCATGGTGTTTACTTTTCTTTCTCGGACTTCCAAGACAGAGGATTTATGTGACAATCATGCTGGCTACTGGGGCTAAAATAATACAATAGTGTTATATTGTACTAGAATGTAATATGTGAGGCTGGGTTATGTCATCTATGATGTATTGGGTTCCATCTCTGAGCTCACTGTCAAGTGTGGTGGTGACAGTTTAACCAGCTGCGTCTGGTAGGGTGGTTCTGGGTTTCTCCTAAGATTAAATCTCAATCAAGATAAGCATTGAACCTGTCTAATTTATTACAACATTTTGGCGACGTCCAGACGTGGCAAGAAGCAGCAGCAGGAGATAGATTGACCCAGAACAAAAAAGACGAACCGACAATCTATCTCCTGCTGCTTCTTGCACACATTATTTGTGTGCTGTATACTTTTATCAGTTAAACTGTATGTCTGTGAAAATGTATTGGTCATTTCAATTGAAGATGTGCTGTCTGTAATGACATTGGGTCTACCACACCATGCATAGTCCACTTTACCGCACTCCACTCTGCGCCACTACACTCTACTCTGTACCACTCCATGCTAGTGCACTCTATGCCACTCTACCCTCAACAACTCCACTCAACTCCATTCGCTGTATGCCAATGCACTCCACTCTGCATCACTCCACCTCACTCCACTCTACTCTGAAACAATATGCTCTGCACCACTCGTCACTGCAATGCACACTGCACCTCTTCACACCACTACTCTATGCCGCTTGACTCTACTCTGCCCCACTTGACTGTCACTGTACTCTAACCAATGCACTCTACCCAGTGCGCTCCACGCAATGCCCTCAACACCACTTTACTCAAAACAAATGCACTCTACACCACTGCACTCTATCTACTCTACACCATTGCACTCTATGCCACTCTATTCTACTCTGCACCACTGTACTGTATACCACTGCACTCTAAGACACTACTCTATGCCAATGCACTTGACCCCATTCTACTATGCACCACTACACTTGTGTAACTGAACTCTACCCCACTCCAGTGTAGGCCAATCCACTCTATGCCATTCTACTCTGCAAGACTTTACTCTAGGACATTGCACTCTACTCTGTACCACTCCATGTCTGTACACTCTACGGCACTGCACTCTACTCTGCAACACTCCATGCTATTTCACTCTACTATGAAACAATCCACTCTACCCATGCTGCACCACTGCATTCTATGCTCCCCACTCCACTATGCATCATTCTACTCTATGCCACTCTACTCAAATCCACAACACTCTGCGACGCTGCACTTTACTCATAACCATTGCACTCTATGCCACTGCACTCTACACCACACTACTGCACTCTACGCCACTTCACTCTACTTTGAAACAATCTACTCTATGCTACTCATCTTCACCCTGTGCCACTACACTCTGCGCTGCACCACTCCACGCCAATGCTCTCTACACCACTTTACTCAAAACTCTTTGCCACTATATTCTACGTCAATCTACTCTGCACTTTACACCACTTCCCTCTAGGCCACTCTACTCAACGACCCGCTAGGCAACGCCCTCAACACCACTTTACTCTACTCCGTTTTATGACACACTACTCCACTTTGACACACTGTGCCACTCTACTACACTACTCCACTCTACATCTACTTTGCTCTACACCACTCTCTTCTACAACATTCTACTCCACTGTAAACACCCTCTATGCCACTGCACTCTGCTGTACTCCCCTGTACTCTATGGCTTTCTATGCCACTCTACAACACTCTGATACTCTACTTCACGCCACTCAATTCTATGACTCTACACCCTTACACTGTACGTTACTCTACTCTAAACACCACTCCACAACAGTACGTCACTACACTCTATTCCACTCCACTCAACGCAACACCACTACCTTTTAGCCATGTTGAATAGCAGCCACGCTAGTATACAAGGTGGCTAAGAAATTTTGACAAAGGCAAATAGCTCTTACATAGGTGAGACCTATTGGCTTTGCCAACGCTGGTTTCATATTACAGCAAACATAGTTGGCATGTACTGATTAGATTGTGAAGAATGGAGTAACGTCAACTGCAACCCTGCCTGTGAGTACAGCAAGATTGCCTACCCTATGTCTAACATCTGAACAGCAGACCGAACTGGCTATGCCGCCATCCCCACTCATGGCACCTAGCACCATGCACATTTTGAAAGCTCCTCTACAACCCCTTATTACCTCTTCTAAGAGTGTCACGTGAGCACGCGCAAAGACAGACAATTTTAAGAGCGGATCAACATGTCAACCCCCGGGTATCACCACGCCCCAGTCCACAGCGGGAATCAAACATCCCTGACAGGCTAAACTTGAACACAAAGCAGGTGAAGGTGCGAGGTTAGAGACTACGCCTTGCCCGTTAAACAGCTTCCAGTCTTTTGGGAACAGGGCAATAGCTTGGTTTGAGGTAAGGGAACACGAAGCACCTGCTGGGCTGCTTTATACTTAATAACCAGGTAACCCAAATAATTGCAGGGGATTGCCGGAACAAGCTGCCAGCTCGGCTTTTAGCTCCTGTCCCATTTCCCTAAATTGCTTCCATGTAGTGCAAACTTAACTATTGACTTTCCAATTTCCCCGGCTCTTTGTAGACAGGTCACCCAATGGCGTGCCAGACCACGTCCCTCTAAAGCAATAATGGCTTGCTTCCTAGTGCAGAGGGAGGGTCATAAATACACCTTGAAATCGGATATGCCGATGGGCTGGCTCAATACGGTTCGGAATTTTCAATCTTACAAGCAATGTGAGCAGAACTAATGGCTCTCAATCGTAATTTGTCTGCGAGAAGCGAGTCTTTTCACTTCGCATACCAATACAGTATTTTTCACTTCACTACCACCTTTTCTTTTTGTTAAACACAAGCAACACGGGTGCGTTTGTTTTATAGGATATTGCATCTCATTTTTGCAGCTGTTAATCTCGAAGGTTGGAGGCATCATTTTAAGTGGTGCAAATGCACGTTTAAAACAATGGACGCATCAGAACCGTTTGAACAACCCCTGTCTACTTGAAAAAATATTTATTCTGCATTTCCAAACTCATCAAAAGAAACAATCACACGGTTTGAAAAGACTGAGGCATGTAGTTGAAATCTGTCACTATCACAGCATATAATTAACTCAAGACAACCCGTGGTCCCAACAGCACCATTCTGGGAAACAAGTTTTGCTCTTCAAGTAAAATCTGGTACGATTATCGTTTTAAAGATTTCTAGTAGCAGAGAACTACTATGCGTAAGGCATATTGATTAACAAATGAGCAAGATCGCACCAAATCTTTACTTCCCAACCAGGAATGATGCAAGTCTCAATTGGCCTTTAAACTCGTAGGAAACGTGAGAAAAGGCAGCAGCAAAAATAGGAGCTTTAGAAGGGACCTCATAATTGTGACTTTTACCCTTATCTCTTGCTGCACACACAAAAACATTGACGGATCCAACACATTTCACTTTTAAAGCAAGAAGTCTTTCAAGCTTCCCTAACACAAAACATCTCCAGCAAACTCAGAGAAATCCCCCCTTCTATTCTTGGTAGAGAGGATGAAAATGGGTGGGCTCCAAGGGAAAAGAATAAAAGCCAATCACGGTGAGAAACGAGAGTGCAATTAACAGCAAACTAAAATGGAGGACAATGTGTAGTTCGGTAGCCATCGTTTGTTGGGGGGCAGGCGCCCATTTGTAGCGGACTGGTTTGCTTAAGGTAGGGGGTATTAAATAAGAGTTTGTGTCTTTTCGCAATAGGGAAAAAATAATGGCCATCAGCAAAAGCCCTCTTTTCCTGCTCAATGATAATTACAAACTACTCAATGTATCGGTTTTCCTTCTGAAAGTCAATTGACAGACTAAAAAACTTGTTAACGCCTTTAAATCTACGCAGATTCGTACTTCAGCCTAGGCACCGGGCAGGACAGTTGAATTGAGTAGGATGCTGCTTTAAGCATTTTTGTCAAAAACAAATTAGCAACAGATGAGATTGAATGAAGACTCGAATGGCAGCAGAGTGTATTCAAGTTCCTTCATTGGCACCAAGCTACGGGCCACCGGTGGAGAATGCCATCAAGGCAATGCAAAGCGAACTTCAAGCGAACTTTGTGAACTCCGTTTGTTTTATATTTAAAAGTCTATTACATTTATTAACGAAATACCGTAGATTAAGATATTGAAAAAGTTAACAGGAGAATAAAATTCCACTACACCACTTTAAAGATTATCACCCTAGTCACTATTAGTTGGAGAGGTAGACGAACATACACTACTTCCCAAACACTTGGCATTGAAAGTATCACTTACAGATTCCAGTTGTTTCTATAGAGGACAGTCCAGATTAATTCACAGAGTACCACAGCAGCAAGAACTATCTGTTCACGTCCTAATATGTTTCCCCGGGCTTTTGAATTTTACATTCTTTAGCCATTTACGTTCTTGAACACTAAATTGCTACAGCTTACATCTTTCACTTGCAAGCAAGGAGCTGAAGGGTGATTGAGCCCCTTACTCTAAAATAAATAATAGTTCATGAGGCATGCAGGAGGGTCTAATAATGCAGTGTGAAGTATGTGAAAGGAAGACCCATCTTGCTTGACCAGTGGGAGGCTTCTACAGCAATAAGTCTATCGTGATTTTTTGGGATAGCCAGAAGAAAGCTACACACTGCCACTGCTGATTCTATTTTATCACTGATTCTATCTTATATGCTGTACAGAGACAGCTCACGCTGTAGCCCCGTACCAAGCAGACCGAAACAAAGTCCACCAGAGGGAAATCGCGTTGCAAACCACCAGCTTCCCAAGCTGCCCCAGCAAGAATGCTCCCGTCACCAGAGCAGTGAAGAAGCCTCACCACTATTGGCCCTGGACCGTGACTCTGAAAGATCTGCTGCTTCCAGAAGTCCACTGAGCTGCCGATCTGCAAACTGATCTTCCAGCACTTGGTGCAGGAGATCTCGCAGGACTTAAAGACCGATCTGCGTTTCCAGAGCTCTGCAGTCAATGCCATACAAGAGGCCAGCAAGGCCTACCTGGTCGGGCTCTTTGAAGACACTAGTCTGTGCGCCATCCATGCAGAGAGGGTCTACATTATGCTCAAGGACATCCAGCTGGTCCGTCAAATCCGACGCAAGAGAGCCTAAGGAGACAGCAGATTGAAAGGGGACAGCAGATTGAAAGGGGACAGCAGATCAACTCTGGCACACTCCATATTAGGAGCCTCCTGAGAATCTGTCGTCTATTCAAAATTGAAATTAAACAATATCTGGGCACCATCGATCGTAAACGTATGGCAGAATGATGCAGAGCAAAGGCCCTTTACACAGAGGCAGAAAATGTACTGCGGCTTCCTGTCCTGTCAGTCACTCCTAAAATACAAATACCCTTGTCGTGCTAAAATCCCAACTCAACAGCACCAAAGATATTGCAGCCCCGGTACTCAAGCTTGGTTAAACTAGAGATACACTACTCAATGACAAGAGATTTGAAAGTCCTTCCTTCGTCTCATCCACTCCCACCTCTTATCTGATGTCACTATAATAATCGGCACCTCTCTGCAGCCTTTTCCAGCATGTACAACTAGCTGACTAAAGTAGTGAACACCGGGCCAGGTTAAAAGGAACATGTTTGGAAATACATTCACATATAGGGTTTAAGCATATGTTTTTACAACTGCAAGGAGAATTGTAGCCCTGGTCAGTTATGTTATTGTGCACTAGCAAAGCTCGTTTGATCAAAGCTATAAAAAAAAGATCTAGTCACCAGGTGTGTCTTAAAAAACTGGTATCCATTGGTTTTTATAGTCGTGTGCATGTTTGGTTGCAAACTTAAAAAAGGGAAGTCATTTTTTGGAAGAAATTCATGCCTGCGTCCAGTTCTATCTATTGTGGTTGACAGTCATTCCAGCCAGGTCGCCTAGGAAGGCCAGCACCACGGTACCAGGGTCCATCATGGCCACATACACACCAAACCAGCAGCTCTGTTTCTATATTATATCAGTGCAATTTAACACAATCACTTGCTAAGGAATTGTTTTTTTTTTTTTTGAAGACCTTTACTTGCATCATTAGGATAAACATGTGTGGGCCTACAACCAATCCGGCCGGCCACAAGTCAAAGACGATCAAGAATCAAAATAAGCGACACAAGGCCAGTTGGCAGGCAAGCATACACAAATGAACAATGCCAAAGATGGGATAAGCGGCAGTAACGGCCCAATATCAGGATCAATGAGGTCTATTTTATAATAAGGGGACAAGGCTCATGGCTGACTCACAAATACAGAAAAACCCCCAAAACAGGATTACACCCATGCCAAAACGAAAGGAGGGAGGGGTGGGGGGGAGGAGGATGTAAAGGCACGATACGACCGTAGCACAAAACAAACGCAAAATATAGTGGAGAAGCATACAAGTGCTACCAAGATCTCATGACCCCCACCCAATAACACGCTAACGGAGGCAATGGGAGCAGAGAACTGTACGAATCGAGCCCACTTCTCTCAATACGAGCCTGGGAAAAAGGGGGAGAAGGGGGGGGGGGAAAGGGGGGGGGAAGAAGGGAAGGGGGGAAGGGGGGAAAAATAGGGAGGAAACAGGGGGGAGGAAACCAAAAAGGAACAGAAAGGGGGGGAAAGGAAGGGAGAAGAACAAAATAAAGAAAAATAAAAGGAGAAACACAATCGTGCAAGATGGGCGCCGCCCCGGGCCAGGCAACCCGCGGCTGATAGTACAGAAGAAAGTGGAAGCTGGCGAAAAGAAGGGCATGGCAGTCGCGACAAAGCATCGAAACCGAGAAAAGTGGCATAGCAACAGACCCCAACCCACCCATGCCTGAGAAGCGAGGACAGAAGCGGCACCGCTATAAAGGGATAGAAAAGGGCCATAGAACCAAAAGAAAACATCTGAAAGACCCCACCCACCCGTCCCACCCCGCACCCCTGCAGAAGGCTACGGCCTACCCTCCAAACAGCGTGCCTGTCGCCCTAATCCGAAACATCAATGCAACGGGCAGGTAGATCAGCAAACTATCATGTCGTGCAACTCACCCCCAACCCTTCCTGACCACGAAACCAACCCAATAAAGGATAATGTGGAGCGGACCACCCAGCACAAAATAATCGTAACGTAGTCCAGAGTCACGGCAGTGATATAAATCAGGTAGAGCCTTCGTACGGAGGGAATACAAAAAGTCAATTAAGCAAGTCAATTGTAGCAGTAATGACAGGGCAAGCAAAGGCAAGCCGGAGTCCAGGAGCGCAATTCGACAACACAAAGGTACCCCTCCAGAACAAAAGTTCGAATCCAACGAAGCGGGAGCAAACAGCGGCCCACCATGAGTCCCAGGTACCCGGGAAGGAGCAGATCTCCACGTCGTGTGGAAGTCCTCGAAATCCAGGCGGCGAGGAAGCAGAGGGTCAAAAGTGACCGGCCCATCAAGCGGCCGAAGAACAACAGCAGCAACTCCTGGCGCAGCCGAAGGGGGCGAAGCAATGGCGGCAGCAGGACGACAGGGGTGCATGGAAGAGCGGCGGCCCAAAATGGCGGCGAGCCGCATGGGGTCGGTAGAGGCACCGGGGGCCAAGACAGCGTACAATGACATCAAGGCGTCCAGGACATCTCCGGGCGTGGGCGCTCGAGTACACACCCAGGCCTCCGCACAATCCGGCCGGTAAGGAGCGTCGGTGCAGAGCAGAGCACCCCCCACGTCGTCGGTAGCCATCTTGTGAGTTCCGCCGCCCCACACTCCACCGTGGGCCCCCAAACAGTTCCCAAATGTAGGACTTTACAGACCTCCGGAGGCCCCCAACAACGGCCTCACCGGCACAGGATAGGCGAGCGCCCGATGGGGGGGGGGGGGGGTCCCCTCCGAACAGTGGCAGGCCCTACAGGCAAGAGCCAGGCGCGGGGTTCAGGACCGCCAGACCGGACAAAGGCGAAGGGACCCCTTCACACGGTCAGCCCCCAACACATCTCGTCCCCCTCCAGCCGCACGGCCCAGTCATCGGGGCCGGTTCAGGATCTCCGGGGCACACGCACAATGGTTCCCACCAGTGGCTCACTTTCGCGGCCGGGGCCGGCAATCTCTTCTCCGCCGGTCGGGTCCCGCAAGAATCTCTTCTCTGCCGGTCGGGTCCCGCAGGCGAGGTCCCGGTCTTGAGTGTCCGGAGGCCCCAATCTCACCGAGGGCACAGCTGCGGATCCACAGCACACAGGAACCTCCGGACCAGACGGTGAGTAAGAGTGGGTCTTTAAAGTTCAAATTCTGTATGGAAGTAGCGTCGCAGTGCAGGATATATGGCAGGATAGTCGGAGTCAGCCGGAGAGACGACGGAGCCGAGCTAAAAGGCGGCCATTCCGTCCTCGAGCTAGGCTCCTCCCCGCTAAGGAATTGTTAACTTTGAAATTGCGAAGCTGGAACCCGCAAAACAAATAGTAACACAGCCAATAGATTGTTATCTTCTGTGTTTAATTAACTACAGTTTCACAGCTCAGATTTATATTGTGGAAATTAAATAATTCCGTGTCTTTTCTGCTATGTCTAGCTCGTTCTTAAATCACTATGAATACAAATTAAAGCATATGCTAAATAAAACGTCTGTCAGACGGCCAGAAAAAAGGAAGTAACTCCCAGAAAGTCGTTTTGTATGTGGGTGCACGAACAATTTAACAAGACGAGGTGCATTAGCTATGAATAAAGTAACAAATATAGTGTCTACATGGCAAGATCTGTTAAATAAGTGCCTTTCCATAACCAGCTTCTCACACCTTGGATCCAGTGCTAGAATAACAGCTGGTATAGAAAAGAGAAACACACAGGTCTGGATTTACAATTAGGGAGATAAAAACTTTCGCTTGGCATTTCAATTCATTCAATTTTTGTGACCCAAACCTGTAAGGAATAAGCAAAATCAGCACTGGCAAAGTTACGGCATACCTGAACAGGTAGAATGCAATGTGATGTCTTGGAAGATGCGTGAGAAATTAAAGAGAAAATAAACAGGAGGAGCAATCTTCGCACTTAACTAGAGGCTGGTGCAGCAAAGAAAGAGGGATTCCGATGAGGGACAAAATAGGTTATCGGCGAGGCCGACTCCTGATTGGTGGACTATTGTTATGACTTGATACTCCACGTTCCCTGTGGATATGGGAAAATACGTTTTTTCTTGAAAATGATAAAGTGTTAAAATGGCGGCTGTTTAATAAATAGAATAAAATATTGCCTCTAAGCCTCGCCTCCGAGTCCTAAAAGAATTGAAACTTTCTGTTACGATAGCTAGGAAATTTTTCATTCCCAATGATTCAAAGGTGTTACATAGGAGAACAGCTTCAGTAATGTTGGGGTCTAATGATACTGAAATACTATGAGGGAAACTACTGAAAGTGAATGTAGTAGCACTAGACACTCTTGGAGGATCTGGGATGGATATGGACCAGATACAGATGCATGGAATTCGGACTGTCTCTTCCATAAGACCACTCAATGTTTGCATATTAAGGTGGCAAGGCTTTGGTAGAGAGTTTTTAACATTTGTACTTAGGCTAACGACATACAAGATGATACAAGCGGGTCTTGGGCATCTGACCTGAAAATAGGTGAAATTAGATGTTTCAATGGAGTAGCAATAGCCAGAAATTACTAAATTCTGCATTACAGTTCAAATCAGTACCTGTCTGATCAATGGGACTGGTGACAAAGTAAGCTACAATAACATAACAAATTAACAAACGTGTATTTCTTCTGTCTAAAATGACACTAACCTTTAACTTAGCCTTTAACATTAATGATAATCCCTGATGATGTAATATAATGCAAGGTGGATTTGAAAAACACCAATAGTCACCCCGGAGAGTATCCAGGCACTGAGTAGGCGTGTGGTGCAGCTGGGCCTGAGTATAGGCAGTTTCGATGGTCCCACAAGAAGACTAATTGAAAAGCCAGGTCTTCAGCTCCTTGCAGAGTTCAAGAAGTGAGGAGGCCCTGATGAGTAGGTCGTTCCAGGATATGGCGACTTGGTAGGAGAATGATCGACCTCCCATTCAGCTTCTGTGGATGAGAGTGTGTGCGTGTGATGTGCATGATGCTAAGCAAAGTTGTCTGGTGTGTTGGTGGAACTAAAGCAGTTGATTACGGTATAGAGGTCCCATGTTATGTAGTGACTTGAATGTGTGTGAGAAGTTTGAACTGGTAGAGTTTTTGGATGGGGCGTCAGTGTATTTTTCTGAAGAGCGGTGTGGTGTGAGATCGGCATTGGAGTTCGAGGAGGAGTCTGGCGGCATATCCGATGGTTTGACTTCTGTGAATATGGGTTGGGATGTCAACCATAGATTGAATTGCTTTAGTCCAATCAGCCTGTGATTAGGGCCTGCATGATGGTATGTCTGGTGTCCAGTAGGAGCCACTTGAAGATTTTATGCAGCATGCGGAGGATGTGGAACCGCTGCAAGTCATCCAGGAGTATGTAGAGTTCTAGGTGGTCAGAGAGTTGTATGTTGATGGGCTTCTTGATGGCTTTGGCTAGCAGGGGAGCAGCGGGATGGGTTAGTAGTTGTTGAGTACTTTTGGGTCGGCTGAAGGTTTTTTGAGGAGGTCGGTGACTTTAGTGTGTTTCCAGCTATCTGGGAAGATGGTTGTTCTTAGGGAAGTGTGAATGATGGTGCGGATTGTGGCTCTTCCCAGGTTGGAGATACGGTAGGAGCAGGGGTCTGTTGGCACCCTTAAGTGTACTGTCTAGAGCAGAGGTCTTCAAACTTTTTGATGCCGAGACCCCCTTGTAAAACCTTTTTAGGCGTAAGGACCCCCTTCCGACAAAAGATTCTAGAAACTGGTACTCCTCATCATCAACAACTATCGACAACCATAAATGCGCCTGTTAGACCTCATCACATCCATCCATCATTCATCCACCCACTTTTTCACACATCCATCCATCCATCCTTCATCCAACCACCCTTTCATCCTTCCATCCATACGTCCATCCTTTACCTATCCACCCGTCCATCTATCCACCCGTCCATCCATCCACCCATCATTCATCCACCCACCTTTTCACACATCCATCCATCATTCATGCAACCTTTTACCCATCCATCCACCCTTTCATCCTTCCATCCATCCATCCACCATCCACCATTTCATCCATACATCCATCCTTCATCCATCCACCCTTTCATTATTCCATCCATCCATCCACCCTTTCATCCATCCATCATCCACCCACCCTTTCATCCATCCATCCACCCACCCTTTCATCCATCCATCCATCATTCATCCCCCACCTTTTCACACATCCATCCATACATCCATCCTTCATCCAGCCACCCTTTCATCCATCCATTCACCCATCATTCATCCACCCACCTTTTCACACATCCATCATTCATCCATGCAACCTTTTTATCCATCCATACATCCATCCTTCATGCATCTACCTTTTTGTCCTTCCATCCATACATACTTCATCCATCCCTTTCATCCATCCATCCACCCACCCTTTCATCCATCCATCCACCCATCATTCATCCCCCCACCTTTTCACACATTCATCCATGCATCCATCATTCATCCATCCATGCAACCTTTTATCCATCCATACATCCTTCCTTCATCCATCCATCCACACTTTCATCCTTCCATCCATTCACCCATCATTCATCCACCCTCCTTTTCACAAATCCATCCATCATTCATCCATGCAATCTTTTATCCATCCATACATCCATCCCTCATCCATCTACCCTCCCATCCACCCTTTCATCCATACATCCTCCATCCACCCACCTTTTCACACATCCATCCATCCTTCATCCATCCATCCATCCACCCTTTCATCTTTACATCCATCCACTCATCATTCATCCACCCACCTTTTCACACATCCATCCTTTCATCCTTACATCCATCCATCCTTCATCCTTCCATCCATCCACCCACCCTTCATCCTTTCATCCACACATACATTCATCCTTCATCCATCCACCCTTTCATTCATCCATCCACCCATCATTCATCCACCCACCTTTTCTGTGCCTCTCTCATGCGGGGGGGGTCAGTATCTCTCTGCGTCTTCTTCCTTCTTCCTCTCTAATGGGAGGGCATCTCTGTGCTTCCCTGCTTGGGGGGGTGGGGGGGGGGGGCGAGCAGACAGGCTGTATAAACACCTCACCGTGAAGATCAGACTCTCAGCCACATTTCTCCTGCACAGGCGCCAGGTATGAGGGCTCGTGGGACTTGAACCAATGATTGTAGTGTCCTTCTGCTGTTTACTGTGTGTTTGTAAAGCGCTCTGATACCTACGGGTTAAGCTAGCGCTATATAAAACGTTAAAAATAAAAATAAACCCCACAGCTAAGTCCATTGATTGAACTCAAAGGGCTACAGCCCCCTCCCCCAGACCCCCCCCCCCAGCTCGTGTATGTGAGCCCGGCTGAAACAGCTTCGGGACACAGAAAGGCACACCCGAGTACTTCACAGGTCTTCAAAAGACCTTTACTTGTTAATGAGGCGTTGATGTTTTTCACACCTCGGTGTGAATTAGGCCTCGCCGTGAGCACCCTCAATCAGCCTGACGCCAGGAACTGCACGCTCCAACAGAATCTGCGACCCCCTTCCCAGGACTCCACGACCCCCCTGGGGGTCGCGCCCCACAGATTGAAGACCTCTGGTCTAGAGGGTGCCATGCTGTCAGTTTTTGGTTGATGAGCTAAGCAGGCTGGAAAGGTTGATGGGGGGAGGCCGGGTTTCAAAGTAGCTCTAGACCTTGGTGATTTTTTTCGTGGAAGAAGTTGGAGAGGTTTTTGCAGAGCTCTTATGTAGGAATTATGTTGTTGGTTGCATCTGTTGGGTTGGAGAATTCCTCGATGATGGTGACAAATTGCTTGCAGTTTTTGGCGCTAGATTTGACTCTCAGAGTCCGGGCCTTTTTCTTGGTCTTTCACATGATGGCGATAGTGTCCAAGTGCGGACTTGCTGGAGTTTCTGCCGTGGTCCCTGAGCTGATTTTCCATTTCCTTTTGAGTTGTTAGCAAACTTTCTTGGAACCTCTGAAGTAAGCGTTGTACTAGTTAGCATGTTTGTTGAATCTTTTGGATTTGGTGTTTTTCAGGGGTGCCAGGATATTGGCGCAGGTGGTGATCCAGTTGTTGAAGTTACCTGTGTCACTAAGGAGTGGTCTGGGTAGTGTATTTGGAGAGAGTAGAGCAATTCCAATTCTGTAACTTTCTTCCAGCAGTGGCTTATGGTGTTGCTAGTCTCTGTAGGGGTGGTAGGTGGCCCGGTTATGTGGAAGTGGCCGATGGAGTTGAGTGATGTGGCAGACTTTAACCTATTCTCTGGAGGAGAAGATGGGGTCCAGGGTGTGTCCGCTGATGTGGGTAGGGGCTAGTACGAGCCAGATGTTCTGTAAACTTTTGAAGAAGTCCATGAAGGTGGCATCCTTCGGGTAGTCAGATGAAAGTTGAGAACGCATAGGAGTATGAAGTGGGTGCGAGGTCCTATTGGAGTGTTTTTATGGAAAGCATTGGTCATAGTTACGTCAAAGACTTTCTAGAACATGCTTGGACGTCTACTTGGGAATATAGTTCTGTGCATTCAAGCCTACCTGACAAAGTCCCAGGTAAAACGAATCCAATCCTCCACCATCTGAAGGAGCACAGTTCACGGCACATGTTTATCCTTTTCCTAAACGCCAAATGGGGGGAGGAGGGGTGGGGGGGGGGGAAGATCAATCGAGGTAGCAACTCCTACTTCCATCTTGCCTTTGGTACTATTTGCAATATCTTTGTTACGCCTGCTCTCAGAGGTTGGTGATAGGGCTGCAGCAGTAACAGAGAGTAAGCAGTGTTCAGTGATATTAATGCTGTGTGATATCACCAAGTGCTATGTTTTCTGGGACAGGATTGGTTCAGTGTGTGCCCCACTACGATGTAGATGTACTAAAAGCTCTGGGGAGTTTTGTCGGTTATGCCTAGGTCCCCGTCTTCATCACTTGTACTTCTGTTTGTTGCCTAACAAATGCCTCCTACAACATCTCCTACTAGAGAGACCTCGTGATTACATGATGGTACTTATGTGCACTCCACACCCCTAGCCTCACTCTTCAACAGAAAATAAAAGGCTGTAGAAATATTCAAAAGAGTCAACTTTGAAGACTTTGGGGTTCAACCTGTGTGTGAGGTCACTCGAACTACCAATGGCATTTTCGTAAATTAATGTGCCGGTCCCTTTTACCTCTCTTGAAGTACTGAATGTGTAGGTTTTCACACTGGTGTGGATTACTAAAATGTGTCACCGAGTAACTGCGGTCCCATTACATTTAGCTCATGGTGCCCTTGATACGTCGATGACCAGCCCACGTCATCTCCGGTGACCGATGCTTTGCTGGCAAGTAATACCCACAGCTGAAATGTACTCCTGCCAGGCTGTGATCATCAACTTAGGAAGCATGGAGGGCATTTTATTTTGCATTGAAAGGAAATAAACGGTGCTGAAATTTCATCGAAACTATGCAGAGTGTTCAATTTATGACTAAGTGGTAGCCAGCAGAGAGTGGGCATTAACGGTCCTTGGATGCTTGTTTCCAGTCCAGGGAGGACCTGGCCTGGCAGTTCGGGCTGGACTGTTCCCATTGGGCGCAGGGTCAAGATTGATTAGCATATGGCTGGGTTCAAACTGGAATGGCACAGGGAGCACAAAAACAATGGATTTAGGCCCAGATTTTTGTACTAGGGTGAATGTATGACCTTGTTCCGCATTCTTTCTATCAATTGTTCTGTTTTTGCATAAATCAAAAAAACAGCTGCACTGCACCTTGTTGACACGTACATTGCGGTGCAGATGCATTCGGTACTCGTTAATGCCCAGTAGAAGATGCTATATCTATGCAGAGAGAACCTTATTACATTTAGCTCAACGGTGTCCTTGCTACGCCAATGCTCTGCCCACGTCATTTCCGGTGAATGATGCTTTGCTGGCAAGACCCACAGCTGAAATGTACTCCTGCAGGCAGTGAACAACAACTTGGGTAGCATGGCGAGCATTTTATTTTGCAGTGAAAGGAAATCAACGGTGGTGAAATCTCATAGAAACTATGCACAGCGTTCAATTTATGACTGTAGGTGGTAGCCAGCTGAGAGTGAGCATTTACTTCTTGGCAGGGCTTTGCTCCTTGAATCCGCATGTATACATTTATCCTTTCTGTTTAGGTCATTCAATTTTGCTTTACTGTTTTGAATATGTAGTTTCACAGCATGATTTATGGCACATTTTCTGAAATCTGCAGTAGGCGCGGTTTAACGAGGCAGACGCTCATTTGGTTTACACTTTATACTGATGCACAGCTCCAAAAAACGCATTACTTTATAACGGATTGTCAAACACTAAACAGAAAGTTAATGTTCTTTTTACACCATGGCCAACGACTTAGAAACCTAAGACTTGACTGAATGCTTCGATGCTTTCACATTTGAGAGAATGCTTTTTCTGTCTGTAACGTTCAATGGAAAAGTGAAGCGTTTAATTGTAGGTCCTAGATATAGGAAAAGAACATCAGATGGAGAAAGAGCTGCTGATGTCACTTGGAGAATGGACTTGAAATAAAAAAAAAAAACTCTTTAAATCTGACCAGCACAATACAAACGACTCGTCGACCGGGCGGAAAAGGCCATAACATGGTGGCGGTGCCTGATTCACACCTCCATCCATATTATAATGCAAGCGGTTACTCGCCTTTCCATGGCGTCTTTGCTGTTGGGTGCCCGTAGCGGGCCCCCATGGTGTTGGGGAGGTGGGGGTGCACATGGGGGGTACCAATGGTACCCCCCTGCATTTGCATGCGGTGCCTGTCATGTTGTGTACGTAAATGCACAACATGCATTTGTGACACTGCAGCAGGTGCTGCTTACAGCACCGCCTGCCGCTATGTTAAAAATGCAGTATGCGCCCACCAGTGTGGCAGGCTCATCCTAAGGTGTATGGCGGGACCGCCGCGACATGGACGTTCGGTCCCGTGACCCGATGCAGTGGCAGGCAGATCGTAAAAGGCCCCAAAGTTGTTTTGACTGACTAGTGCTGTATCCCGATGTTTGAATAGTAGAGTACTAGACACTAGCATGAACATTTAAAAACATATGTAGTGTATGAGCATGCACAGACCAAATTTGGAACTAATTCTAATATATGAACTACACCCGTAATTATATTTATAGTGCCTTTCAAACGCTGCTTTGAATTTCATCATGCAATTATTCCCCAATCATAATGAAAGAATGGGCCCTGAGCTTACCAGAAGTGAAGCACACTAGACTTTTGAAACTAGAATTCTATATATGGAATCAGCAGCTGGCACATAGTATGTTAAATGACAAGATTTCTTAAACATTGGATATGTAATTCAAAATCAACTACTATAATTTCTAAAGGAATAAATTCCACATACGTGGAATCAAGAGTTATTTGAATCTAGAATGTAAACTTTTAGTAAAATACTCAAAATGAAAGGCTTCATAACAGGACATATTTTATGTTGCAACTATTGTCAAGGTTATCAGTATATAACCTGAAAATAACTACGAGGAACTAGCTGTAACTAAAGATTTACCAACAAATATTTATGGTTACACTTGTGAACAAATTTGAACAGAGTGCACATTTACAACACACACGACATTCAACTTTCAAATAGAGCGGCCTGTAGAAAGGCATGGGCAAGTGGGTCTTTTCACAATCGAATCCTGATTGGGACATTGACAAAAACCACCAGGTTCCTACCAAGAAACATCCAAAAAGGGCTGTTAGAATAGAACTATTTCCTGTTAGTGAAAAACTCCAACCTCCGTTTTGGCAAAGAGATCGTATTCCTCCATCTTTTTCTCAAAGTTCCTTGGTGCGTTTATGACCTGCAACTGCAACAAAGGGTGAAAGACAACAAGCTCAACTACAGCAAATATGGTTTAGTCCTGTTAGGGTCAAGGAAACAAATCCTTCACAGGTATCCTCTCTTACATTCATCTTCGAAATGAACTACTTCAAAGAACACCCAAACACCATTTTATTAGCTACCACTTCCCACCAAAGATTTAAACCACCAACACAAAATCAAACTTCAGGACTAATCTCCAAACCCTTGTTCTCTTTCACTTACATGTGTCAATGCACTACTCACAAACCTCTAGGAATCAACAATATCTAGTTGAGAGTTTTGGAGGCCGCTGCTCATTTCAAAGACTATTTTATGTCCCTATCATTCCCAACCTGAGAGATCTAGCTCTGCTTTCCGCTGTAAGCCTAGATCACCTTCAAAAGCTGCTGTACCTCCTACAAGGCAGTAACAGACTACATAACTGTGCAGAGCTAGAAATGTTACCATCAACCTAGTGCAGCAAAACCATGCAGGGTAGAAGTCTGAAAAAGAAAGATCAAGGAACAAGCTTTTTCCAGCTAAGAAAAATTGTTTGGAAAGTATCCCATTTCACATCAGACATGCCTCCCGACTCGTGTCTTTGAAGAAGACCTCACACTTAACATCCTTGATTAGAACCTCATCCATCAGGGCTTAGTAGTTCACTCCCCCAGTCAAGAATTCTGCACCTAAAACCTCCCATTTTCACAAGGCGAACATTCATGCTTTTTTTTATTCATACAAAATCCTGAAAGCTCCCCTACCTTTATTTCTTCCCAGATGAACGCTTTGTAAACACCTATAGATGCAAGTTCTTCATTTTGAAGTTGTATTAAACATAATGGCCTTCGAAATCGCACGTTATATATTTATAATCGGTGTTTCACTACAATAGACCATGTCTAAAGTTACACACACATTGCAAAGTAGGAGAACAATTGAACTCTCAGCTTGTAGAAAAAGAACTTTGTCGTCTTTTGGGTAGTTTGAAGTAGGTCAGTTTGAATTAGATGAGGTTAAGTTTGAAGTAAAATGGCCTTCAGTTTTTGTCTGAAAAGAGTAGTTTTGGGTGTTCAGTTACACTATTAACAGACTTGGTATTAGACGGGATACAGTCTTTTTGCAATTGGGATTCCTAGCAGAAGTGTTTGGTTGCCTTGGGTCATTCAGTTCCCTCCTCTTAGTTCTAGATTATCCTTTAGTTTGGCGCGTAGACCAAGATTAACAGATACATGTGATGCAAGCTATTTTAAGACAACCCAAGATGGAGGTGATGAGGTCTGATTTCTTAGCTCCTGAGATGAGTCAATCTACCATGTGAAGAATTACAGAGTTTGGCTAAATTGGACTTAAGCAGTCCAGAATTTATTTGTCATTGCTTAGAGGTAAGTCCCCACAGCAACCAATATTGTCATGAAGTACATGGGAGGAGTAAAGGCTTTTCCTTTCCACAGTAGAAACATTTTCTGTCAGTTTAGCAACATAAGCATTCAGATGTCGAGCGATTTGGAGTTAGGAACTAAGGATTGTCAGATTCTCAATTGGAATACTACCTATAAACAGTTTGGACATGGAGTGCCTTTTAATCTTCGTATATGCACCAAATGCATAAAGACCTATTTTTTTTAATATAACATTTTCTGAACGGGGTCTATTAGCTTAATTAAAAAAAAAACGTGCAGGCCTGCTGATTCCAAGGGAATCTGTCACTAGAATAGTTATCCAAAGACAAGTCAATTGCTACAAAAACAATAGTGATGCAACCAGCACGATAAAGACGTTGCTGTCCTGAAAAGGTGCCTCTCTCCTCTGAGTGCTCTTGTAGCTTCTCAGCCAAAACGAACAATCAAGTGCTTATCTGAGTCAAAACTAACTATTGCCAAGGTCTCCTGTGAAAATGCACTGAGCTATAAATATAAGCATCCATTGGTAAAATAATTCTATTACAATAATAGTCTACTTCAAAACACTGCTAATTACAGAGAAGTTGATATTCTTGTGGAATCCGGGCACGGTCCATTCAGTTTACAACTCTCTCCACTTTGGGGTGGCTGATTTTATGTCTTCCATATGCTATTATGAATCATTCGCAGTCCGTATACGAGTAAAGAATTCATCATGAATAGAGACTCAGTTCTAAGCTCTTCAGATCCAATAAAGCTTGGTGAAAGCCAGTTAGTTTATTTGCTCACAGAATACATCAACAATGACACAATGCTGCAGATCTCAACTATTTGTAGGCAAGAAACGTGCTACACTCGCGATTGCGGGTTCTTTTCGAAACCTATATAACTATAGATTAGGTAGAGCATTCAAAGCCCACTGTGTTTGTTATAAACACTTTTTAAAATGTTCAACATTCTTTTTTTACTGTATATTCCATTTAAGCATTAATTGCGTTTTAAACGACTCCTGAATTTTGAGTGCAATGTTATCAGTACGCATCTCATACCGTAACCCCAAAAGGCAAGAGATTATCACTTTTATGCAATAATTCTTGTATAACGTGTCGAATGCTGTTTACCAGTAAATGGGTCAGCGAGCTCACCTCAAACTCCCTTGAGCATCCCAGAGCTTTGCATGGTACTGCCTCTTCATGTCCAGCCAGCTTGCTTAAGCTCTGCCATGTTCAGAGGGAAAGTGGCTAGTGGCTTCATCTCCAACCAGGCCTGCTCCCAGAGCAGCCGCTTTGGTCCCAGTCAACTCTTACACACTAGGCGAACAATACCTTCCAATTAAACAGCCACTTCATCATTCATGCACTGCAATGGAAGCACTCCTTTGGTGGTCGCATTTTAGGGTTGCACAGAGAAAAACTCTATAAATCACAAATAGCAGTTATATCAACCAATTGCACCTGAATGACGGATTATCAATATAATAATGACGCATGAAGTCACCAATACCCGAGAAGTGGATGGGGGGTTACTTTAAATTTCCTCTTCTCCCCAATATGGATTGTATTAACTCTTAGACCAACAGCAAATCTTTTCCTAGCCTGACCTATAAAGGGCTCTAGGATCTTTGGTGAAAACCTGAGCTCATCAAGTTACTATACAGTTTCCAGAGCTGGCAAATAATTTGAAAACATGAGAACGTTAATGTTCACTGCACAAAAAACACAGATGGCAACAATAAATCATGCATTAGCAGTCTAAATCCATCCGTGATAAGTGGACAAGGCAAAACTCTTGCTCCACTTGCGAATATCATGATCTACCAAGTCCAAATTGCTAAAGTGCTTGAAACACAGTTTCAATAGCTAGTATCTTTGGTGTTTTTAACGCCCAGAATAATGAAATGTATGCAATGGAAAAGACTGCTTGAATAGTTTTGAATCGCAGGGCTTTTTGTCTGGTATTTGGTAGGACATCAAACGAATTTCACATCTCAATCTTCCTGCAACTAACATGCTTTTATTTCACCTAATTTAACTTCTATTCAAGCCAAGGTACGGATATCCCTCTTGGATGTCTAAAACGAAGCAAAATCAGTAGTGAATAAAAATTCTCCAATTATTCCAGAGAAAGTACTGCACGCCGGTTATGTGATGCTGGACAATCCTTTGTCTAAAATGGTCTCTAAACCACGAAGCCACACAAAACGTCTGATGGAAGAGCAAGTAATACAAGCAATAACATTTTTACAGTGACTTCACACAAAATATTTGAGGGATAGAGCTGTTGCGGGTCTTACTTTCCCAACATCAATCTGGGGAAACCTTGCTGAACCAAAAGGACCCGCACCTGCTGGAAGAACAAATACATTATTTTCTAATCTCCTCTGAATAAAGCACCATTTCTTCTTAAAACTATCAAACATCTCCTTTAGTCAACTTCCAGTATGAATAGTTCACTGGATTGTTCACTCATTTTGTTCTTTAAAGATCAAAGTTTTAAATGGCAGCTGTTAATATTTAACGATTGCTTGTAACATGCTTACAGTGGGTTTGGGTCCATTCATTTCAACCATTAACTTTTTTGGATCAGCCACTTTCTTTATTTAGACTTTGGGGATCATATCTTTTCCTTTGGGTGCATCCTTCCACTTCATATCAACTACTTGCACTGTAAAACACAAGGGACTTTTTACACCTAGCAGCCTTTCAGCTTCTCCCCGTTTACTCCTCAATGCTCATTTGCACCCCTTCGACTGTCCACTCAAGTGTCCACACTTATGTAATTCATCCGTTCTGCCTGCCACTCCCGTTCATTTCATCCACTCACTGCCTCTTTCCCCTGTATGCCCATTGAAGCTCCCAGATATTTTTCACCTGTGCCACCAGGGCTGAGAATATTTTTTCTTTTTTAATTTCTTACTACAGCCTGTCTATATAGGAGGCTCCTGATCCTTCGATACAGTCCTCTTTTTGTTTCCGTGTCAAATGAAGGTTGAGCGGCAAGAGAGTTCATTATAGCCCTTCCTTTCTTTGACATACAAAGGAAAAAATAACTCTAATGAAGGCTCTCCTACCATCCAAAGTTTGACACAGAAACAAACACAGGACTGTATTGAAAGCAGGGTACTTTCAATGCAGACCTACATGTTTCGTAAATTTACCCTGTGCCTGTATGTTACCACAATACACCCAGAAGTACGGGTTTACCAGTGCTTGTTTGTGATTAGTAGTCATTGTAATGTACTAGAAAAGTTAAGGTAACTTTCAGTACTGTGCTCGAATGACCCAAACCATCACGTCAGAGCATAAACACACGAAATAGGATTCAATGGACCGTGTCACCTGCAAGACAAAGTAAACTCAGAAACACAAAGCTAGCACACAGATCAGAAACAAGAGCACCCCTTTTCATCATTCAAGCCCAAGTCGTAAGCCGTGGAGGGCACAAGCTGGTTTCACTCCACAACGCGCCAGTGTCTCTCTAATGCACGCACATTGAGTCCATTTTGTAGCACTAGTAAGCACAGTGGCCAGGTCACTTCAGGGTCATTTACCGTATAGGACAGCAGCTTTCAACTCTGGGGTTTTTACTCCGAGGTGATCGGATATTAAACTACGTGTAAATGATGTATCCGTGATCCGCACCAAATGGTAAATGATAGCAAGAAACAACTAGCAGTTAGTGTGACTTTATAAACTGAAGGCAGAAAACAGTCTGAGTGAACGTAAAAGCTTCACATAATCAAGAAAGTCGTATAAACAAAATAATACCCAATGACAAACACAACTTTCCATATCCCAGGTTAGAGAACCAAGACTCGCGCCTTTGAGAAACCAATTATGCTTTATTTAGGCAAAACTATCCTATTCCATGTGGGTTCTTTCAGATTGAAACTTCCTAAACCGCCTGATCAATTAACTGCTGCAGCTGGGCCTCTTCAAAGTGGTGGAGAGGGGCTCATACCGCACAAACAGGCATGGATACACCAGCATTTCAAGGATATCCTTGCATGGTCTCTCCTCAACCTTTAAATATCTAAGCAGTTCTAGAATGTTTTAATTTTTTTTTTTAATAATTCAAGTGTGCGTTTAGACCGACAATAACATCCGAGATCCCATTAAATCACATCCTCCTTTAAGTTATTGAGGAAACAAAATGCCATTGGTTACACTAGATATTATGTACTCTTTATGAAATGGAATGACCCCATAAGCACTGCAAAATTGCAATCCACTATACCCAAACTGGGGTTCGCTCTCTTCCTAGCATAAAGTGTAATCCTTACTACCCTAAGACTCCAGCCCAACCGTGCCTACCCTGGCCTTCTCACACCTAAATAGTGGCAAAATGCTGCTCATCAGCCTAGTCAACACCATAATGGAACCCATGGAAGGCACAATGCACCACCCAGCACATCTCATCAGGGGCCTGAGCAAGTCCGACGACATTTACACATTGCCTAAACTTTACGGGCTCACTCTAAAATCGTACGTCATTTTCAAGCCCAGCTGCTTCCCCCTACAAGACCAACCGAAACAATGCCCTTCCACACCTAAAAAAGAAACCAATCAGATCAGATGGAGAGCGCCACCCAGGATTCTGGACATTCTGAGACTGGGGGTCAGAGAAAAGAAAAAAAAACAGTACCAGAAGGCAAGCCTTCTCTAGCTACACACATGATCTGGAACTACATACACATCAACATCACATCTGTTAGAATTCTCAGACAATTCAGAAAGAAATGGGATTCATGTCTTCAAAAAGCAGTAGCACCTCACACAATAAGCACCAACTTTTCACTCGCCTTGTAAAAGATCCTGCATCCTATCACTGGGCCTCCTCTCCTCCCTGTGGTTCCCCACCTAAGTTTACACTACACCTAGATGCCAAATATGTTTGCATAAAACACATATAATCTTCCTTCAAGCAGTGGTGTATGGAAACTTGAGCCCCACCTCCCTGCAAAAATCACAGAGGGGGGCCACCCCACACCCCAGGCCCAGTCAAGAGCTTTTCAGGCCAAGCAATGCTAAAAAGGCATAGTAGCAAACTAATATGGGGACAATACTGGTTAAGTCTCTTCTTAGGCAATGGGTAATCCCGCTGTAGGAATTCTCTTAAATCATGCAAGCACCATTTGAATAAATAAATGAACTAAAAGAAGTTTGTACAGCGTGATTTTATCCAACTACAGTATCAAGCCCTAAACGCTCCCGTCGGATGAAGGTATATAGTATGTGGAAAAAAGTTTTACTGTTTATGAAGTGGGAGGGGGGGGGGTTAGGATCACAAACTTATTTTAGGCAGTAAAAGCTAATTATGGCCTTGTGTACTTCAACCTTGATGGAAATAGCAACACCTTGCAAATGTACTCTTCTTCTATACTTCTGAATCCTCCTTACCTATTAATATACTGCATCCATTCAAAGCGGATGAGTTAGATTTCTTCTTTTTCAACTAACCCCTTCCACAAAACGACCTTTGTTCGGCAGAAATATTTCCCCGAAACGTAAGCCTGTTTACATAAGCATTAACGAGCACCTGTTTCAAATAATCTACATGCGTACATTCATTTTTACGTCCTACAAAAACATTAAATGTTAACACAACGTTCCTCACTTCGTATAAAGTACTCGGGCTTAATTGCAGATGTTTCCTCAAGAAGGCAGTTTAGATTTTCACTTCTTTTTCATAAAATGTAATAACTGCATCGTCGATCATTTTAAAAACTCGATTATATACCACTTTTCTTTAAAGTGAGGTACACAAATCAATATTTTCAAGGCTGGATTTAAATAAGGATCTAAACCTTTTTGTGACTAAGTTTTAAGGAGGACGATTCCTGGGAAATGCAGCATAACAAATTTTTCATGGTCGCATTAAGATTGCACAAAAAATGCTCTCAAACTGCAAAACAAAAGATGCAGCGTACGGAATACTATTCCCATGCAAGAAACTTCACATGAAAACCCCAACCAGAAAATCGAAAAAACAAATGTCATTATAAACCCAGGATTAGAACTAAAAAGATGACGCACTAAGGGGGGGGGAGCTCACACATTGAGAACCAGCTTAAATCGACGGTTCTTGATATCATAAAAGATCTACAAAACTGCGATACTGTCCACAATCTCAAATATATAAACTACTCTCATTCTCAAGTGTAACAGCATTAATAATGGACTCAACTAGCACAACTGCGCAATATAGGACTTGCCAGTTTAGTCACACATTCCTACCAATGAACTATAAATCTGACAGTCTCACCCCCGTGTTTTTTCCAGTGGACATCAACTAACTCAAGGAACTATTTTTCCACACAAAACATTTTTTTCTTCTCAATTACATTTCCTTAAAAAACTATAATGCCTGCAGCTTCCTCACAATCCTATAGTGACACTTCCCAAACTACGATTCCCATGATGTTTAGTAACACGCTGACATCATTCTCTATGCGCTGAATTAGGGCCGGCTCTAGGCTCATGGTGGCCCTGGGCAAGGAGCGTAGGTAGGGGGCCCGGAAGAGGGGGTCCGGGCGGGGCGGAGCGCGCAGGCCAGTAAAGAGGGGAGGGGGTCAGGGTGTTTAGAAGTGGAACAGAGCCGGAGGCCGCCAAATCCCTGCCAGGGGCCACCACGCAAATATGTATCCATCCTCAGAGGATTAATATATTAAGGATATATATTGGCGTGGTGGCCCCTGGGGTTTGGTGGCCCTGTGCAGGTGCACAGCTTGCACATGCCTAAAGCCGGCCCTGGCCGAATGCGCCAAGCCCATACAACTGAGCAACACCCTTCGTGTCTCTGCTTAAGCATTCGCCAACAGCCCTCAGATAATATGCTCCCGTGCGACGCATATAGAAAACTCCACCCGCAATTAAAAGATGAAGCAATGTCTTGCACATGGGCAATTTACTTGCAGTAAGAGTAGCAGCACTGTTCTACTGCACAGGTCTCTCACTTGCGGTCTCCTTCCTGGCCCTCCACGAGTGCCTTACGCCGCGATGCTTCAGGTGTGCCATGCCGACCCCAGTACCCATGGATGGTACAGTGGTACTGGGCGGAGGGCCGTTGCTGGAACCGGGCACCTCTAGTTCAAGTCAACGGGGAGAGCAGAGGCGACTGACGCAGCAAACCGAAAACAGGGCTCCATGGCTAACATCTCAAGTAGCAACTTTCCAGAGCGCACAGGGTCCCTCCCCAACAGCACACACCCAGTGAGAGAAATGAAACAAAAGTAAAATGTAGCACACAACATGCACTTCGAATGGCCAAGGCTGGAAGTCTTACAAAGTAGCAGGTTGTTAAACATTCTGAGCAAGAGGTTTTCCCTGCACAATCTGAATAACACAATAACAATACATTTTTAGGTCGAGCCTAAATGCGCTGCTCTAGAGGAGGCTTCTTGTGAACACTCCAAACTTTTCCGTGTGGGTCTGACTCCGTCCACACACCTCAGACACATTGGATTGGCCTTTGCGTGTGGCTTTCAATAATGAAAGCACTCAAATGGCCAAAGGTGGGTACATGTCCCACCTCCTTTTAAATGGGTCACTCACATGGCGTTTTGCGCTCGGGAGCAAGCAGCGGTGTGCAGGGAGGTAGCTGCATTCCTGGTGGATCAGGTTAAATGCAACTTGCTGTGCTTTCGTACAGGCCTCTGCAAATAGATCTGATACTCTTCACTTTGGATTGCTGGTTTTATATAATGCTTTGGAAAAGCTGTGAACATGAATCTAGGGAATTCGATTTTTCATACATTTATGCAGCAGTTTGAGAAGTGTGCTCTTGTACATTTTTCAGGAGTTTAATGGAGGGACATATAATTAATTCTTCATCGGAGTTGTAAACTGTGCTTTGTTCACAGTGGTCTTTGTTGCATCTTTAATGAACCTAGCAGGTTGATGGATTAACATAAGCACAGCATAGTTTGGAAATGTATTGAACAATCCAAGTTAAAATATAAGCACACTCAGAGAGGAGTGCACAATGCATGGACTTGAGGAGCAGAGGCGTCAACTATATAATGATATAGTCCGCCTGATTCCTCGAGTAGCGTTGATTGGCGGCTGGTGCTCAACATTATTGCAATGTTATGTTTGGCTGCGAGGCCTCGTGATCCACGATTTACCAATGGGTGACAGGAGCTCATTGTGAGATTAACAAGGCGCGAGTCATCGCGCATTGCATGTGGCCAGTGATGCTGCACTATTACGTGACTGGGATGACTACCTGGAAATTTATGCATAAACCACAGTGTCCAATAACACGCCAATGCCTCTTTAATGAGTGCCGCTTCGCTCTCTGGCATGGTTCCTATTAAAAACATCTATAAAAAGAGGCAACTGGAAATACCACTGCAAGCTCACGTGCCCAGTGTGCAGGACTAGTTACCAGCCTGGAACTGACTGCTCATCAGAACATAACAAGTATTTTCAATGCAATAGGGCTCGCATTTTGCGAGAGTTTAAGCTATTGGCATTGTAATTGACAATGTCTTTTATTTATCGGTTTTAAAAACAACACAAATAAAAGGCATTGTCCAGACCCTCCAGGTTATCGCGATTTCGCGATTTGCAAAAAAAATCGCGAAATTTGCATCTTTGCGCAAATCCCGCGATTTTTGGCAAACCTGCCGCGAAATCCGCCATTTTCGATTCCTTATTGCCTGCTGCACTCCTCCACCCCTCCTCACTTCCGAGATCGCAGGCAGGCAGTAGGCAGGAGGAAGCAACCAACGACCCGACGACGACCCCCCGACCCGATCAGCCAGGCCAGGTACCTTCATTGACGCTGCTACTGTGCTGTGGGTGGGGGCCCGCCGCAGAGCCGACGGGGCACGCGGCGGGCCAGGGGGGGGGGGCATAATTCTTTTTTTGGACGTTGTTGTGGGGGCCCGCCGCACACGGGGCACGCGGCGGGCCCCCGGGGGCCATAATTCTTTTGTTGGACGTTGTTGTGGGGGCCCGCCGCACACGGGGCACGCAGCGGTCCCCCGGGGGCCATAATTCTTTTGTTGGACGTTGTTGTGGGGGCCCGCCGCACACGGGGAATGCGGCGGGCCCCCGGGGGCCATAATTCTTTTGTTGGACGTTGTTGTGGGGGCCCGCCGCACACGAGGCACGCGGCGGGCCCAGGGGGCCCACATTGCGTTCCTTGGGGCCCAAAGTCAATTTTTCTTTCTTTCCGGTACTTTTTGTCACAGGGTTGCCCACAGATGAATTCATATTTTAGCTGTGCAGGTTTCATCAGCATTATTTCTCCACCACTTTCAACTGTAGATGTTAGGTGGATTGATTTTGAAGCACTTGACTTGTATTTACCACATCTTGAAATGTGCTGCATGATCTTGGTATGTTTTGTCTAATTTGTGCAGGTTTTGCAATGTACTCTGGGTCTGCATTCGTTTCTACGGACTACAAATTTAAATTGATTTGATATATATATATATATTTCAATTGCTGTCCAAAATAGCTGGGGCATGCAGTGAAAGGCATGGGAGGCTATCTATAGAAATTGGTGAAAATCTGGAAGTAGCTGTGACTTGATATTCTAGGTCCTGCATAAGAAATTATATTGTAAACTGATGGGCAAGCTGTGCCAAAATTATTGTTCTGAATTTGGACCTTATGTACAGAATCTTGACCCTTTGTCATGAATTTTTACTTGCACTGTACTGAATTTTTGTCCTGAATCTTGACCCTTTGTCATGAATTTTTACTTGCACTGTACTGAATTTTTGTCCTGAATCTTGACCCGTTGTCATGAATTTTTACTTGCACTGTACTGAATTTTTGTCCTGAATTTTGACCCTTTGTCATGAATTTTTACTTGCACTGTACGGAATTTTTGTCCTGAATCTTGACCCTTTGTCATGAATTTTTACTTGCCATTGGGCCAGCTGCCACAGCGCACTGGTAAGTATGGGATTCTGGGCACCTGGTGAGTTTCCTAACTTTTTATTTTGGTTCTTTTGCAGAGCATCACAGGGAAGAATCTGCTGTTGCAAGAGCCAATTGGGCCAGCTGCCTCAGCGCACTGGTAAGTTTGGGGTTCTGAGCACCTGTGGGGAATTTCATAATTGTTTGTTTTGGTTTGGGGCACTTGTTGTGTTCTCTGTGGGGAAAGGAACTGCAGTTTCAAGAGCCATTGGGCCAGCTGCCGCAGCGCACTGGTAAGTTTGGGGTTCTGGGCACCTGGTGAGTTTCCTAACTCTTTATTTTGGTTCTTTTGCAGTGCATCACAGGGAAGAATCTGCTGCTGCAAGAGCCAATTGGGCCAGCTGCCGCAGCACACTGGTAAGTTTGGGGTTCTGAGCACCTGTGGGGAATTTCATAATTGTTTGTTTTGGTTTGGGGCAATTGTTGTGTTCTCTGTGGGGAAAGGATCTGCAGTTTCAAGAGCCATTGGGCCAGCTGCCGCAGCGCACTGGTAAGTTTGGGGTTCTGAGCACCTGTGGGGAATTTCATAATTGTTTGTTTTGGTTTTGGGCAATTCTTTCACTTTCTTTGCACGTGGCTGACCGGGCACGTTTTGGTCCAATTTGTCTGTCTGTTTGCTCAACGCCGTTCGGGGACTGACATTTACCATTGCAGTTATGGCCCAACAAGTTTGTCACTCTACTATAGAGTGACAAACTTGTTGGGCCATAACTGCAATACTACTTGTGCTTCAGGGTTGCATGCATTTCTTATCATTGAGCACCGGCGCTTTCTGAACTTCCCATTCAACAATTGCCTTTCCCCCCTTTGAGATGCATTTAGTAATACCAACTATCTTTGTAGGTGAGGTAACTGACTGCGCCACAACAGCGAGATCTTCTGGATTCTAAGGGAGCAACAAGCCACCACAAGAAAAGCAGAATGGAGAAGTTTCTGCAGCCTGCAAAGGGTGTGAAGCACAGATCCCATCTGCCCACCCAGATAACCGCAGCAGATCGGGCCAGAGACTACAGCACCGTGATGCACGCCGACGGTGGGGTGCTGTTTTGCAGTGTGTGCAATGTGGCGGTGGACCACATCCGGACACACACTGTGGATATGCATGTGCGGTCCCAAAAACACTTGAAGCGCTGTTCAGATGATCCGGACCTTCAATCTTCGCCAAAACGCGCACGCCAGATGACTGTGAACTCGCTATTCACAAAGAGTACTGCTGCCGGTGCCACAAACCATGAAATAAGTGAGTGGGTTAACGTCTGCACCGCGTTGAACATTCCGCTAAGCAAAACCGACCACCCTGTGTTGCGCAAGTTCCTACACGAGCGAGTACGGAATGGTGGAGCGATACCTGGGAGTCATCAGCTGCAAGAACGTTATCTCCCAGAGAGATATATAAGTGCCAAGAACGAGCTATTGAAAGATCAGAAGATCAGTGTCATCTTTGATGAAACACCAGATGTCGAAGGGCGGTGTGTTTTGAATGTGCTAGTTGCAGTAGTCGCTCCGCAGGGTGCCCGTCAGATCCATACCCACCTGGTGGACACAGTCTTCCTATCACAGTGCAACCATGGGACTGTAGCGCAAGCTGTTGTAAAGGTGCACGCAGAGTACAGCATAGACTTCCAGAACATTATTTCCTTTAACACTGGCAACGCGGCATACATGCTCAAGGCATACAACACGGTGTTGAGGAATCTGTATACAAACTCCATACACATCACCTGCTTGGCACACATAATGAATCTTGTTGGAGAGTCATTTAGGAAGCCTTGTGTGGAGCTAAATGCTTTCCTTCTGTACTTCTCCCGCATTTTTTACATGTCCGGTAGCAGAAAGAGAAGGTACCTGCACCATCTTGCTGAGAACCATGGGATGAAAGCACGGGTGGCACCTGACCCTTGCAGTACCCGCTGGAATTCTTGGTTTGCAGCTGTCCAGTACCACTGCAAGCACTTTGAGGCCTATGCTGGGTTTGTGGAGTGTGCGATGCAACTCAGCAAGTCGCCCCCAGATTCCCTTGAAAATCTACAGAAGATTTTGCACAGCGACCAAAGGGAGTGCATTAAAGTCCAATTGGACATTGTGGCAGGAAAATGCCAAACCATTTTAAACCTGATGGAGTTATTCCAGAGTCAGACACCAGTGACCATGAAGGTATATTATTATTTGGAGGACCTCCACATGAACCTAACCAACAATTCAGTCCTCACTGTGGAGTCACTACAGCCATTTCTAGAGACCACTGCAGGGGCAAAATTAAGTCTGGCACAGAAAAAAAGGATAACCGCCCAGCTTAATGACGCTTTTGAACATTCACTAGAAAAGGTGGGCAAATACATGGGGGAGGCCCAGCCAGGCATACAATTCTTGAAACAAGTGCACCTTTTTAATCCTGCGCGACTCTGCATCCTTCCTAATGAGAAGAGTGCCTATTCAGCCATCCCTGGTTTGAGCGAAATTCCCGATCAGGAGCTTCGCCTCTACTTTGAAAATGTAGGCCCAGAAGCAGTGCAGGCATCTGTTTCTGGAGTGATTGACACTGACCTCTTTTGGCGTGGGCTGGCTGACCGCATTCCAGCTCTTTCCCAACTTGCAGCTGTGTGCAAGGACTGTGTGACCAGTTCTGCAGATGCTGAAAGGAGCAACGGCATCTACAAAATTATTCTCTCATCCAGACGACGGTCCCTTTCAGAGCAATCGATCCGGGCATTATTGTTTTTACATTATAACCAGCAGCACAATACTGGTCTAGATTTGGAGTGCTCAGAAGAACTGAATGTACATGGTCAAGATTAAAATGCCTTTTAACCAAAACAAATGGGCTGAATTGTAAATAAACAAAATGTACATAGCTCCATGTTGTTAAGTTTTTTGTCGAAAAAACCCCCAAAATAAAATGCCGCTAAATTTCAATTTTTGTGCCGCTAAATTTTCCTTTTTGTGCCGCTAAATTTGCCAATCCATGTCGCTATACCCTGGGGGGTCTGATTGTCATTTACAATGCCAATCGCTCAAACTCTCGTAATTGTAAGACCTATGGCATTGCAAATGCTTGTTCCATTTAGTGCTGCTTACTGCTGTTTTTCAGTTTCTAAAGGCTGTAAAATAACAGTTGTTACAAGTATCCGATGTAGTTGTATTTGAATAGCGTTTGTCAGTAGACAAGATAGATCTGATACCTTAATAATTGGAACACACCATTTATTTGCAAAACGTACTGAACAAATGTCAATCCAAAAGCAATCAATATTGCACTGAAAAAAATCTTATTTCTGGTGCGTCCGTTCATCAGTAATTTCTACTTAAAAATATTTTCGCTTTCTTGAACATACTGGCATGGCAGTAAACCGAGGCTACCATCACTCCAGGCAAGGCCACTGTTTGATTAGCTCAAGCGCACAGGGTCCCTCCACAACCAGCACTCACCCAGTGAGAGAAATGAAACAAAAGTAAAATGCAGCACACCACGAGAACTTCGAATGCACCAAGACACATATTAGAGCCCTGCTGAGAAGAGTTTTATGATATAGTTCCTTTTTATTGAATTCCAGAGGCCAGAGAAGAAACGCCATCGAATGAAAGAAACCCTTAAAACTTAACATGACCAGATTTATGTGTAGCCACATGAACCGCAGCGGCCGTGAAGCAGGCACAGCGCTAATCAGCCCCAAAAAGCATAGATATATAAAAAAAGAACATAGTGCGAAGCGTGTGCATAAATTAAAAGAGGATTGCACCTCTGAAGCGTGTGCCACGAGGTTACTGCTCGATTACACTGAAGCTTGGCAGCCGTGAATTGGGCGCCACTAAGTGGGAATTGCTGCTCTGAATGTAAAAAAAAAAGTTCCAAAAACACAAAATATAATTAATGGCACAAGTGGAAGAGGACAAATTCTGAGGCAATACTCGATGGGAGTTAATTGAGAACAAGGTGGGACAAGCAGTAACTGATACCCACCTAGAAGCAATGGTTTTTTTTGAAGGACACTGACAAAAGCCAATCAAAAGTTGGAGGCGGGCTGTAAGCCCACGGAATTAATGTAGCACATCTGGGGAGACAACAAATGTGCTGCCAGGCTTGACCTGTTGGAATGTTTTTTTTTTTTTTTTTAAAGAAAGGAGTGCAAAACAGCATTTTCACATCCTGAACAACTGAATAGCAGGTCAAGTATTCACATAAAGGCGGACTGGGCCACACTAAAGATAGAATGAGTGTTTTACGAATCATAACGAACAAGTTACTTACCTTGGGCAGTGCCTTATATGTGTGAGACTTTATTTAGCCGCAGATTCCTTGCATTTGAAGATCCTCAGGCATCAGACTAGATCCAGAAGATTCGAGCAGTACCCCTGCGCACTTTTAGATGGAGTCGTTCAGCTCCGCGTCGACCTCAACAGAAGTGATGAGCGCGGCAAATATATAAGTGCCAACTCGGCACAATGACATCAGTAACCTTCGCGACTTTCCACGCCAGGAGTGTAGAGCCACAATGCGGACTGACCACTGGTTTGGAAAAGATTATAGCCCTGACAAAGGTGTCCCTTACACTTGAACCGGCTCGCGGGGCGGGAAGGTTCAGCAAGGAGTCTGCGGCTAGATAGAATATCTACCAAAAAAGGCATTACCGAAAGTAAGTAACCTGTTCATCATAAAGCTTTACGCTTGAATAAGTTTACTGAAGGGGTGGAGAAGGAGGTGGGCCTGGCATTAGGGAGAGCGAATGTTGTCTTTACACTTGAGGACATTTGCCAGGGAATTCAGGCTCTGTACCGCAACAAAGCCATAGGACCCGATGGCATTCCCCTGGATCATTTCAGATATATCAATGTCTGGAGCCCAGTTTTGACCCTGGTTTTAAATGCTGCAGTGAGGGAGGATGTCCCGCTGTCATGGACCTCTGCCATCACAGTCCCGATATTCAAAAAAAGAGAAAAGGACAATCCACAGTGCAATCGTCCTATTTCACTCATTGATGTAGCAGTCATGGTCCTTGGTAGGGTCTCTTGAGATAGACTATCACTGTGGGCAGCGATAATGAGATACTTACTATCAGAGGTCCAATATGGTTTTAAGCTAGGTAAATAGATAACTGATCAGTGCCTAGACCTTAATTTAATTGTAAACAAATATACTGTGGCCCAGCCAGGATCCTTGCACCTGGCCTTTATGGACCTCACGTCTGCTTATTATAGGGTAAATCGCTGGAAGTTATGTGATTTGCGCCTCTCGATGGGCACAGACCCTGATATTGTACTCCTCTTAGCGAATCTCCATGCTTATACCACTGCCGCAGTGAGATACTCACAGGGGTGGGCCTTACTGAACATTTTAGATCTACAAGGGGAGTATGTCATGGGTGCATACTTGCGCCTTTCCAGTTTATCCTTTACAACAACAGTTTATAACAAGCTCTTCTCTCAGCACAGGCTGATTGTCTCAGGGTGGGCTCGAAAGCTCTTGCGGTTTTATTGTACGCAGACGATGCGGTGCTTATGGCCCGTACAGCTGTGGGTTTGCAGTCCTTAATAGATAGGTTTGTGTCCTTTATGGACAGTTTGGACCCGATGGTTAACTTCACAAAATCATGTGTGTTGGTAGTTGGCCCTCGGTCTACCAGTTCTAAAACGTTTAAGGCAGGGGGTCACACTCTGGCCAAGGTCCCAGTATTCTCTTATATGGGGATGCTTTTTGATGCCAATTTGAGTTGGAAACCCCTGGTTGGGGGCTATCTTTGTGATTTTAACAAGTCAACAGGGACTATAGCCAGTTTCGCTCAGAGGCTGGGCTCATGGTCACTAGTTACTTTGATCAAGCTTTATCAGTCCAAACGTCTCACCAAGGTATTATGAACTGAAATGTAACTCCAAACTTCACTGCCATATAAGATCCAGCTCGCACAAAATATGTTTTATGGTGCATTTTGCAGGTTTCGCAAAGTACACCAACCTTTTCTGTTCATGAGGAGCTTGGCGTTAGATATATTGCTGATTTGGTGGCCCTTAAGCATCTGCTGTGCTGGATCAGGGTATGGACCGGGGAGGGGTCTCAGTTAAACTGATTAGTCCTGTTGGATTATTTGTCCCTTGACAACACACACGAAATCTCCTTGATCACCTATGTGAAGGCTTAGTTTGGGTAGGGCAGACATTTATCATATTTACCATTCTCTTAGTTCACGGGACCGCAAGCATGTGAGGGACCTGTTTCTTGGACATGCCCTTTCCCAGCGTACAGAGCTTGCAAAGACCTATGGTATGGGGGCATTTGCTAAAACTGTTCAGGGCCGTGAGACATACCTCTCTCTTCTTTCCAATGAAAGGTATAGGTTTGTGGTGGCACATTTCAGGTTCAACCAGTTACATAACCTGTGGCCTCTGCTTCTGGTTGGTCCAGTTCAGGCACGTGGCTGCAATGGTAGGTATCCACAGGATACCCTACATTTTATACTACTATGCAAATATTTTAGTCAGCCTAGGAATCGTTCCTTCTGCCTCTTCTGAAAGCCCTGCACTTCTCGTAAGCCCACCCAGCGCTCATGTATTTGTAGCTATTGTTGCTTGAGCATATTCTTGTAACTGGTTTCCTCCAGGCTGCTTTGAGTTCAAGACACTCTAGACCCAATGAATTCTAATGTGGCTCATATGACCATTCAATGCACAGAACTCTGTAATTATATGGTTTCAATCTTTTTAATGCTGGCATTTATTTGCCAATCTGCACATTTTAACTTTTCACTAATTTCTTTGTTCCATGATTTTATGCTCTTTTATGGTTGTATCTGCAACCGAATAAATATTTATTAGAATAGATACCCAAACAGTACCTCCCTGTAAGTGGGTCTGAGTAACCAAGTAAACCAGAAAGTCCTGCAGGATAGAACGTGTATAGTGGCAGTCACGCTGGATCTGACAGTCCAGGCAGTAACTATTTGTTAACGTTAGCAGTAATGCCCCTGTCGCTGCCTGGCAGATGTCCAGGAGAGGAAGGCCACACACTAACGCAGTAGTCGCACCCTTGGCTCTGGTAGAATGAGCCTGCAAGCCCACACAGGCTTGGACGTGGGTCCTGGGCTCACTGTGCCACTGGAATCAAGCTATCCTGGCTGATGAGGGGTGAAAACCTGAAACCGGTCCTAGGATGCTGGTTTCCAGTCCAGGGAGGACCTGGCTTGGTACTTCGGGCTGGACTGTCCCCATGAGGTACAGGATCACGACTGATCTGCATATGGCCAGGTCTAAACTGGGGTGGCATGGTGAGCAAAAGAATGAAGGATTTAACCCAGATCTCTTGACTGGGGGTGAATGTTTTGATTTGTTCTGCATTCTGTCCATCAAATGGGTGTCTTTTGCTATCCATCAAATAAGGCACTGGCTCCGCTCCGGGAAGGATATCCTTGGTCGGCACCAGATGCGGCATCTGAAGACGCACATCAGTCTCCATTTCAGAGTCCAGCACGACAATGGGGATGGCGCCGCCTAGGGGCCCAGGTACCAGAGCGGGTGCAGAGGAAGGTCTGTCTTACTGGCGCTCCGCTCCGGATCCAGTGAGGGTTCCTTGGGGCCCGAGTGGCATTGAGGGTAAACCCGTCAGCGTGATCCCAGTACAGGCCCCTCCCACGCCCATGGGATCTAAAAGTGCTTCAGAGGGGGCGTGCTGCGCAAAATTACTTGCATCCATGCAAAGAGACCTATCTACTGTTATTAGCAATAATGCAGAGAGGCCTATTTATTGTTATTGACAGCAATGCAAAGAGGTCTATTTACTGTTACCGGTAGACACGAAGGGAGGTCTATTTACTTTTACTGGTAGCCACGAAGGGAGGTCTATTTACTGTTACTGGTAGCCACGCAAAGAGGATTATCTACTGATTATGGCAGAAATGCAAAGGCGCTAGCAAACATCCAAATACGACTATCCACCATTACTCGCAGCCATGCTATAAGGTATATTTACTGTTAATGGTTATCAATACAAATTTACCTATACACCGTTACTGGCGACCAAGCAGAGAGGTTTACCCACTGTTAGTGGCAGCTGTACAAAGAGGTCTATTTACTGTTACTAGCAGCCATGCAAAGAGGCAGGCAGCCTTGCTTAAAAGTCTATCTACTGTTATTGACAGCTATACAATGTTTCCTATTGTCCGATACAGACAGTCGGTCAAAGCGATCCATTCAGTTACTGAAAACCATACACAGGAAGGCAAAGTTATAAGAGGTCTATCTAATGTTACTCGAAACAGACATTTGCTGTGATCTGAAGGTCACGAGTCAGAACCCCAGCAAGGACATATAAGCCCTTCGTTGTTCATAGGCAGGTAAACTGATAATCCTTAAACTGGTTAAGTGTAACAAGCAGTTATTGTACGTCTGACACCAAGACCTTAGTTGGCCTTTTGAATTTCCAATATTTTCTTTACTGGTTCGATGGCTTGTTATTACTATTTAGGGACATCAACAGTGAAATATTCATTCTCCAAAAAATATTGCACCAGGTTTGACTGACTCCAGTGAAATGAGATACAAGCATTTTAATTACAGCACACATATATTTGTCGGGAGCACACTTTGTGAAAGCCATATCCATAGAATTTACAAACCTAATTCACAAACGCAGCAGGATGAAAGATGCTTTAGTTCAAAAGTATTCAAACTGCCAAAAATATACCAAGCAGATCATTTTCAGAAGCCTGAAATAAAAGCAATGTCTTAAAGGCATATGCTTTTTCAGCTACACATGGAATCATGCCTGCTTACATTTAAATGCAAAAGGGTGTGGTTGCTTTCCTTGCTTCTTAAAGAAGAGTTAGACGGCTGGTGTTCGGCATTCAGCTTTAATAAAGATGTTATCTATTTTAAAGTAGGTCTGGGGATAATATATAGTACGGCACCTTAATTCGTGTAATTTTAGAAATTTGGTTTTACCTTCGTTACGTCCAATTCCTGAAATTTTGCAATTATCCAACTTTGTATAATCAAGCGCAATTCACTGTAAAACTGTACTGTGGCCGCTTAGGAACAATATAACCCGGGCAGCCGTTGTGTGCACTGCTTCTGTTTGCACTATTTCTTTTTGCATGTTATGCATCCAACAGACACCGAGGCAAGGCGAAATTGCGCGCTAAAGTATAGTGCAAAGTGACGGATCTGAATAGCGGGTTATTTCCCTTAATTTAGCTAAAATTTTGCATAATTATGCAACAGCAAATTACATGAATTCCACACACCCTACCAGACTAAAAATAAGGTCAGTGTTTAATACAGATGTCGATATATACCTACTATCTATATATAAAAAAAAATGAAAGAGGACATGTTAGTGACTCCTTTTCTGAGAACAAAATTGATTTTGTTGCTGGAGTTGTATACAGCACCACGTCACCTTGTTTATTTCGGAGCACTGGAAGCAACCATACCGATTTAAAACAAAAATAAGGAAAGAGTTAAATCCAGAAGAATGTAAGCACCTACATCCAGCATTCTTTCGGTGCTCCAGTTGTGGAGGTAGATGCATAGTCCAACGCTGATCTGAATAACTCATTTCCAATAGTCTACAAAGAAAAGCAAATCTAGGTACATGAAGATCACAATGACCTCTTTACTCAGAAGTGTTTACGAATCAGCTGACTCCGGAACCAAATAGCCTTTAGAAAGGCGTTCATGCCAAAACAGTCGACATCGTTCCCAAAGTCTTTAAAGAAGAAAATGAGTAAATTTAACTAAGAAACCACAGTACATCACTCTACAATTCTCAACTAAAGGAGGAAACAAAATTATGAATGATACTGGATTGGCTACCAAGAGAGTAAAGAAGCATTTAAATGTAATCTGACCAATAAGCAACACTTACTTGTCAATAAGCAATGGCTACTCACAAACCGGTTACCAGCTGCGCTCCAAACAAGAAGTAAAATGTTACTTTACAACTACAAAACATTTTGGAGGCAGTGGCCTCAAGTTTACCGACCAGAGAACTGAAATGGAGTGAGCCCTACCCTGGAGACACCTGTTAAACCAATTGCTATCATCTTTACCCTTTGAACGTTGCTTCCTACAAATCACCAAAGAAAATACATAAATAATTAATATGTAAAGCACGATTCAGCAGACTGCGATGCATTTTGAGGCATACTGAAGTTACATAAGGCAGACAACCTATCCTTATTCAAAAGGTAGTGTTTGCTGCCTAGATTAGCACGAGATACCCTTTCTGCGAAACAGGAAATTACAAATTAATACCAGCTTAAACAATACTATTCGTGTGTTAGATTTACTAAAATTGGTGGGTTGCTAAAACAGTCTGGAAAGCCTCTATTGGTGCATGAGCAGCAAACTATGCTGCATACAGAAACAGCATTGGTAAAGTCAACAGGTCTCACCTGTGGGTGAGCTATTGTCTTTGGCAATCGGGCAGGGGTGGTGAACAGGAGGGCGGATTAATTAATAAGTGTGCATGCCTAATGGAACATATCCAAAACAAAACATTTTTATTCCAGTGGTAGAATGTTAAATTCGTTTTCAGAAGCAACACATCCAAACTGTAACCTGCTAACGGTATGCACAGGCTTGCAGTTAGGCAAGCACATACATGTTTTGAAAGTGTATTAGCTGGTCACGCAACATCTTTAACAATAAAAAAAAGGGAACAGGACAAAGGTAAAAATTGCTAATGCAGTACAACACCATATGAGAGATGATGCAAAACCTTTAACCACATACATTAAATTTAAAATGTTTTGTGTGAGGAAAACCCATGGCATCACATGCTGATATTACACTGGGGTAGATGGTCAAGAGATAGTCCAAAGGAAACAGGCACCCTCGGGGAAACGGCGTCTGACATTAAATCTCGGTCTTTGAAAGAACAGCAAAGGCGACGAGATAAGAACAAGAATTACAGCACTGTTTATAGAAAATCTCACAGTGAGTTCGAACACAGAGCGCTTGTGTCAACTGCTCACATGAAAATGTGTTCAACAGTTTGAAAAAAAGCGAATCATAGGTTAAGCAGAGCATTAATCTATTAAACATCACGGAAGCAAACCCTGCACAAGCGAGCCTTAGCTGCATTTGAATCATACTGTTCACTCTCCCTTCTTCTAAAGCAGGACGCAGTGGTTGTACATGCGCGCGCACGCTCACACACACGGGTTGGCTGCTTGTGTGTCTGTTTTTGTGCGCATCAGTGTTTTCACATTCCTTTGACTGGATCTGTGTGATGTTGATTTGGATGAGTCTTTATATAGCCACTGCTTGAAATAAATGATCATAAATGCTACTAAGTGAAAATAAATCTGAAGGATTTCACATTTTTGATTTTAAATGATTGGAGATGGAGAGGTCATTAATTAACAAGCAGAGCAGCAAAACACTGCTATGATGTTGAAATAATTTTCAGGAGCTACGCATACAACCTATAACCTGTTAGCAGTACGCACGGCATGCATTTAGGCAAGCGCAGATTACCAGTTGTTACACTTTCAAAACATGTAACATCTTTCACATATAAAAAAACTGCAGGAACATGGGAAAAATTGGCAATGCTAATACAGTACAACACCATATGCGAGATGATGCAAAACCATCAACAACTTATGGCAGATGGCTAACAGATAGTCAAAAGGAAACAGACACTCACAGAAATGGTCTCTCACAATTGATTTTGGTCCTTAAATGAACAGCAAATGTGACAAGATAAGACCAAGATTATCAGGCCTGTTGACAGCAACCGCTAGTGTGAAGTGCTCTTTCCGAATTAAAAAAAAATAGTTCATGCGGCAGTAGCTAAAAAGGCTAGAGGTAATGGGGTGATGCTCTGTGTGAGTCAACAACCAACGAAAATGAGTAACAAATAGGAAAGATTAACCACTTGGAAGCAAGCATTTTTAAAAGGACACTGAAAGAAACAAATAAAAAGCAATGGGTGGGCCGTACGCCCACAAAGTATATGCAACATGTCTCGAAGAGACAGCACAATCGCTATCTAGACTCGACCTAAAAAAGAAAAGTTTTTTGGGGGGGGGGGGGGGTATTTATGAGAAATACTGGATCACTATTAAAATATTTTCCATTTCTTCATGCCTGCTCACCCCCACACAGATTTATACATATTCCCGAAATGAAGAAGATGCGATATCCTCCTTTTAAATGTGATGGAAATAAGAAAAGGGAACTGAAAGGATAAAAATCTTAAAAAGCACACTAACAGATGGGAACCGGTGCACAGGGAAAGCCCAATAAATTGAATTTGATTTCATCGCCAATTGGTGGTGCTTCTGAAAGTTAATGACTATTGTGGTTTTTCATAAAATCTTGATAGCAAAAACGGATTTCAATGACTTAGACTCTTCCTTTATAATATAACTGCTACCAAACTAACTCTTGCTCAAACAGTTTAAATAAACAAGGAAATTCAAACGGCTTTTTGGCAAAGGAATGAGACAACCCTGTACTGTAAACAGCTGAGGCACTATCTCAAGCAAGCTTGCTTATTTGCTGGGTTCAGTCACAGAAAAAGATTTCCAAGGGGTCTTTCTCTATGTGCTAAACTCATCAAGTTCTTCAATAGATGATTGGTTACATTAGCAAATAAAGCAATTATCCCAAAACAAAGTTCAACTAGGTGGGGGGCGGGGGGGTCTCCAGAAAAATACCTCTGGCTAGAATGTTTATTATTGGAAGCTCTCAAGGGGGCGTCTAAATGCAACTCTTCATTTCTGGTGCAGACAGGTTCTAGCAAACCTAGAGACATGAAAGCACATCTTGCGATGTTGGGCAGACTATCATCTGTGCATTAGTAAGCTTCATGCGGAGGCTACTAGAAAAAAAGTGCCTTTGTCAACAGAATATGTTGCACATCTTGCCATTTAAAACAAATGTGATGAACAATGCACGTTCCAGTTGGTCCATGGTAGTCACAATGCGTGCCTTTCGAATCTGGGTAGAAATTGAGGGCAGTTTTGCTTTTGAAAGGTCTGTACTTGACTTTCTATTTTCCCCCCGAGGGCATCTGCACACTTCTGAATTCTCCAGAATTCCCTTCCACAAAAACTGCTTCATCCATTGGTACGTAAACACTATACTGGAGGAAATAGTATCTTTACACAAGGCAGCCATGATCTGTTTTCGGGTGCACATGCATCATAACCTCATACGAAATGAAGGAGTCAACTGTACCAGCCATTTCTTATATGAAAATATTTATGCAATTTGAAAGGTAATATCGACTCCACCTAAAAATGCATATTATTTTAATGCACTTCACCCCCTAGATTGAATAGGAGGGCACTCAGCGTTTTATTGTTTCTTAGGGTGAAGAACAAAAAAGTGTTTTTCATTATATATTTTTTGTTCTTTGTATAAAGTGTATGTCGTTTATTGTATGTAATTATTGTATATAGGTGTGTACATAGGTTGGTATATTTGTGTACAGTGCATAAAAATCCCTTAACATTTTATTTTCTGTTTTTTGATTAAAAAAAAAAGAAATGAGATGAGAATATTTTGGTTTTAATTACAATAAATAAAATGTGTAATCTTATCCCCTTGTGTTAGTGATGACATTGATTATGTGTGATTGATTGAGCAGGTGACTTTTGCCACAAAAACAATAGGAGAATTTATTGTCACCTATTTGAAACTATATGGAGCCAGATATGGCTTCAACTCTTTACCTCCTATTTGATAGAACACCGATGGTCCGGGAAGCTGGAGTAAGAAATGGGAAAGAGTTGAAAATGATCTACTGACTGGCTCATTAGGTAATACCAGCTGCCGGACTATCTCATAACAAGCAAGTGTGACGGACATTCCACAAGTCTTACAGGTTCAGCTCAAACCACTCTAGGATGCTCCAGTCAAACTAGATCTGCCACCTATCAACTGATATGGAGATTCCAGTAAAAGGCGTTTATTTGATTTAACCTCTTCCACGCGGCGCAAATTCCTGCGCTGTGCTGAACGTTCTATTGGGCTTATGGACTCATGACGGAACGGTTCCGTCATGAGCACAGGCCAACCGACGCTCATGACGGAACCGTTCCGTCATGAGCACCGAAGGGGTTAAAGCAGAGACCCTAGATTCATGGACACTGAATTATAAGGTATGTAAGGTGTTCTAATATACAATTAGTTTAACTTGGCAATGTCACACTTTCCTCAGTTTTGTTGGTGGCGAATCCCTATTTTTGACACCTCCGCCCCTCCCAAATTAGTCCATGCATTTTTTCTTCCGTAGTTTTGTATAGCAAGAATTTGACCCGAAGGTATACGAGAGCTTTACATGAGCACCAGTTGCGTTACAAACGGACACATTCATTTTTGGTAGCCATGGGGAGATTGAGTGTTTTGCCCCAGAATCAGAGGATGCTGAGCGTCATTGCCGAGACTCGAACCCAGTTCCTCAGATTTGAGATCAACTGCCCTAGCCTTTAGGCTACATTATTTTCCAATTCAGGCCTTTGAGAGGGAAAAGTACTAAAGAGTGAAGAATTGAATATCCCATCAACAATTAACGACGACGAAAATGTAACTTCTATTTAGCCATCTTTGTGCAGCTGTTTTATTGCAGATCCTCATGCTATGCACTCTACTCACATCTAGAGTTCCAGATTTGTAACCTGTGTTTTTATCGAAGTCTTTATTTCGACTTCATGCGTGCCTAAAATGGTCTGTGAATACGTGGCCTGAAGAGCACGAACCAGCTGAAGATTATTATTCGGTCACTGTGATGAGCCAGACATCTCTTTTTCTCGTTCTACCCTACCTGTTCAGTCTAGAGCTTGCTGTAGTCAGCACACCTTTTTCTTGGATTTAGCACAGACACAGGGTAAGATGGAAGTCACTGCGTGCTTGGCTTTTTCTGTGAAGAAACCACATGTCTCAAGAGACGGGAGTGCATACATTATTTTCATTGTCTGGAAAGCAGAGCAAAACCGAGCATTGGCATGGCAAATCGGTATCACTTTGCAAATGCGGAGCGAGCGGAGTATAAGAATTTGCTTTCTATACATTCTAGGTGGTCATTACTATGGTTGATGTAACATAACAATGCAACACAGCCTGCATCACACAGTGACTCTCTTGAAAGTATAGAAAACAATATTTTTTATCTTTTGAATGTGGCTGGATGCCACAACAGGTTTTGCCAATGGCAGTAGAATTTAAAAGCCTCAGCACTGGCAAGGGCAATATTGGCTTTCACCATGGTGCAAGAGAGTGGAGAAGAGGAGAAATATCTCAACACAACAGAGCAAGCAGGCATCGGGAACAATGGGCAGAAAAGGGAAAATAAAAGAACAAGTGAGAATACGGAACAAATAAAGGAAGGGGGTAAAAAGAGTCAAAAGGGTCAGAAGAAAAGGACAGCAGCCATGCATTTCCATACAGTGCTAAAAGACAAATGATTTGTGAAAGTGCAAAGAGGATAAAATAGTCCCCCTGATGTCAGTTGTGTTTGGGATGCATCACACCCAATCAAAAATAATGATGAGAGAACTATGCTCCAGAGGTGGGATAAACACATAATGGGGAGTGAAGCAATGAATCCAAAGCAGAACATTAAAATAGACTAGCAACCCCGCATGAAGATGGAAGGGAAAGCAAACTAAACAGCGATGTAATAGTCTTATGTTGAGAGAAACTATACACTACTTTATGCTGCTCAACAACATTTATTATTTTTATCTAGCTTCCGTGTTGCCCTTTAACCATTTCCAAGAAAAGAGAATAGGTTTTTCTAGTTAAGATAATGGTAGTCAATTTACTGACCTCCGGAAGATGGAGTGCTAAGTAGGCTTTACCAGGATTCCAACTCGTGAAAATCACAGCACACAAGCACATTAATGGACTGTTTGAGCTATTGTACAAAAATAAGTAAAACGAAGTTAACTCCAAAAGTTATGTACAAAAGTAAGGGTGCAGCACAACCTAACCATTGTGATACTGGCTAAGCAGCATGGTGTATTTCGAGATGGCTACAGAAAGGTCCAGGGGAAGTTTAAGGCGGGTTTGAAACAATACCACATCCTGAACCCAACTTTTTGATAACCTTTTTCTTAAAGAACCACATTATACCAGTGGCTTAGTTCACAGTCCTATTAGCAGTTGTAGTAAGTCAACAGTGAACACCCCGAGGGAAGCATGCTCGGTTCCATATTTATGTTGCACTAATTTTACTCCATTTAAAAAAAAAAAAAAAGAAACCGTGAACGGTGCTACACGATCTAGTTAATGGCACCTGTGACTCAGAAGGTAAACTAAGACATAACAGATCATGCATAATGCAACACGATGATTACAGCTAGTAAAGTTGATGTAATCATAAATTACCTTTGGCAGGGACTGTAGTGAAGCGTTTTTTTTTTTGGGATGAACCGCTAAAGGAGCTTGTCTAGAACAACCGTGCTAAAGGGCCAAGAATATTGTTGATGTGAAAGTAAAGTAAAACAACAAGCCACTGTATAGTTAAATGTGAAAATGTACAATTTTCTGAGGGTTTTAAAAAATGTTCAGTGTCAGGATGCATTTTTTGTTTAATTAAGATGAACGAGTTCTGGGGAAACCAAGATTGGTGATACTACGTCATTCCCCAAATCTCAGGAAACTTAGCGTACTCGCCGGGTTTCCAGTTTTTCCTATGAATCGTAATACACTGTGGTGTACAAGAAGAGTGTGGAGCATTGTGACAAAAGACCACATCTCTGTTCAAGTGACAAGCAAAACGAAAAGGTAAAGGCTTGCCATTATCACTGAGCTTTGCTATGATGCAATCACTGCGGCATTTCTTAAGTATTCAGGGAATATTAGCAAATTGTATCCATGCTTGTGACAAAACTGCAGAAATAACCAGTAGTCTGAGGTCACAGAATACATTCTACTTCCTGCACCAAAACAAACAGTGCTGCTCTCAAACTAGTGAGGCAAAAGAACAGAAGGGTGATCCAATATCATGCCCAAGTCCTTCAGTCATCCAGTCCCATCATTATTAGGTCTCGCCTACGCAGCGCGCATGCGCAGCGTAGGAAAGAGACCTGTAGCCGTGGATTGCCTTTTTCAGGCTGAAACGTGCACGTGTTCTATTGCCTTCAATGGCAACGCGTGCACGTGTGGCATTTACCATGCGGGAGCGTGCCTGTCTGCTCCCGTAAGGTAAACACCATACATGGACTTCCGGCCGCGCGCCAGTGACACCCCTTTGAGTGGTGGCCTTAGCGTCAGTTTAACTATAGCGGCCACGGGGCCGTGCTTTTTGTGTAAGCTCCTAACTATTCAGTGTTCGAGCAATGTATGATGAACTGTAGGGCAACCCACGTGATGGAAACAGCAGCGCACACAAAAATCCACACATATAATTGCCCGTTGGTGTAGAGACATCCACCAAAGGCCACACTGGCGAAACTGCAACACTCAACATAAGCTTACGTTTCTCTGATTTAAAAAGACTGTCGCGTGAGGACGCACTGTTGCCACGAAAGCCTTAAGAAGTCTTCCTGAATAACAGAAGCTGTAGTGATCAGGTGGACCTCCAAGCGTCCCATTATTCTGCGTTAAAGTATGCGTAAGCATGCGCATTAACACATTGAGCACGTCACTGGGAAGGAGCTGACAGGAAGAAAGTAAATAGGAGGGATGGCCTTGTGAACCGGAAGTGAGTCGGGCGCATTGAGAGAGGCGTTCTGGGGCGTTGCGCGAGTCTGGAGCATCCGGTTTGAGAGGGTAATTGCCGCCCGGTACCATGGCAACCAGCGTCATCACCCAACGAGGCCCAGTGAGAGGAAGTTATTGTCAACCCCGAAACCTTAGGACGAAATAAATATCCTTTGGCAAATTTCTCACCCTTAGGAAGTCTCCGTTGGTAGTGCTAGAGGATTCTCCCCCTCGTCCCCTACGCTGACTGATCCTTTTGGAGATACCTTCTGTCTAGCGTAGCACCTCTATGTCCATAGGTCTATCACAACGAACGTCCTAGAGTCTTCATTGTTCGTTGATTATGTGTCCTCTTTCATGCTTTGCTCCATCCACTTTGCATGCTGTTAGGGTGTTACTCGTGTAAATCTGTAGCTATGTGTTTATTAAGCTGCAGCCCATACGTTTATCATCAGGTCAAATTGTGACCTTCAAGTGTCTCTTTTTGGAAATCTGTTTTCAGGGGCAGTCCAAACCCTGTACTGGAGGCTCAGGCCTTTTGATGAGCGGGGCATCAGGGCGTAATTAGAATGGGGCTATACCATATCCACCTCTCAAATTAATATCATATTTCCCTATACTAATTCACTACCAATACCATTTGGTTTCCGGAGTAACGCTCTACTCGCAAAAAAAGCGAGTTGACTCCTCTTAAATGTAGTAGTAAGCTCTATATCAATACAATTATAATGGGGTTCTTCTAAGATCTGAACTGTACCCAATGAGTAATGACGTGAATATCCCAAATTGGGGAAACAGTTGGGGCATTTCAGTCACGCTGCCATGGTCTGCTGTGGAACGAACCTATGTTGCAAAATGCCTTCTCGTGCGTCACACCTACATACAAGGCTTGTTCTTTCTAGACTGCAACTTGTGTTGCAAAGGTAAGTAATGCCTTATGTATATATAATTTGGTTAGACTTGTCCAGTGTGAGGCCGATAACAGGAGCTGCACAGATAGCTTGTACGCAAATGGTCAGATCTAAAGTCAGTCATTGCATTTGAGATCTGGCTGTGCAGTTCCAGCTTTCTCTTTTAACAACACTCACTCCATCCCCACTTACTGGCAGGCCGTAGCGATACATGCTTGGTAAGAGTTTAAAATTATTTGCCTATCTTTAAGCAACTGCGCGCCTTACCCAACGTTTAGAAATAATGATTCATGTGCGACATTTATATGAAATGGAGGATCGATTCGAATGTGTAAAATAATGTGCACAATACTGATCGGTATCACCTACAGATAGAGCAGATGCATGGGAAACAAGTTGCTCTAGCAACGATATCACACAGTGTCCCACATTTAATGCGCTGGTGCGCGCCCTTGTTTTACACAGCACAGCACTCGTGCACGCGCTAAAGGGTATGGACTTTGCTCCAGTCCCAGCCACTCACGCCTGTACTCAACTGCAACTACTCCAAAAAGTGAGATGATGGCTTACACAGCCACATCCATGAGCTTTCTGCACCAGGGTGTTTTTATCGACTCGCCGTCCGTCTGTAGGTTAATACATCTATACATCACTGTTGCATGTTCAGGAAGGTGCATGTCGTCTCATGTTCCAGTTTCACAAGTGTTTGTTTTAAAAAGCTCAGGGCCAGATCTCACACCCTGTGCCTAAATCAAGACATCATTGGCAAAGCATCACAGGAGCAAAAATAAAAACCCGCCCTCCTAAAGGACGGATTTTGTTTTTGCATATTTAAACATTTTCAATAAGCTGTAATGGTCTTAAGTTAAAAACATTTACATTGCAGCACCAATAGCTCTAACTCAAAAATAATGCGCGACCTATTGCATTGCAAATGCTTGTTTTTGTTAAAGTTAAAAAATATTGTAGCACTTCGGCGAACCAAGCATAGTGAACTTCCACACAAATCCAAACAGAGCTGCGAAGCAGCACCCGATGGGTAAGTTAAATCATCTCTTCTCTGGTGTGACACAAGCACTGAACACATTTCGTTCACAGTTTGTTATTTTTGCTTTCGTTTAATTGAATTTGCATTAAAACACAGCATGTGAGTCTTGGGCATCAGCACATACTTTTTAAGGTCATTAGCATAATATCAGATGGGTGGTAGTGTATTCCCAGGATAAGGCTTCCAGCGCAGGAAACTTATGGTGTCAGCGCGCTTTATAAATGTCATTTAAGATAAGATAAGATAAGGCTTCAGCAACTGTGCAGTAAGCTGCCATAAACATTAGAGCGCACAACCAAGTTAAATGTGAGTATAGTATAGTATAGTAGGCAATGTATCTTAAAGGCGACCTAAAACAACAAGCATTGGAAATGCAATAGGTCTCGCACCATTAGAGTTAGTGCTTTTAGAATTGTTTATGGGGGTTTTTTTGTAAATGTTTAGCATTTTTGTTTCCTGTAGCCAATGCTAAAGTATTACAAATAAAAAAAGCCATAAACATTTCTAAAAGCTCTAACTGAAATGGTCTGAGAACTATTGCACTGTGTGAGGGTGAGTGTGAGTGTGAGTGTGAGTGTGAGTGTGAGTGAGTGAGGGTGAGTGAGGGTGAGGGGTTGAGGGTGAGGGGTTGAGGGTGAGGGGTTGAGGGTGAGGGGTTGAGGGTGAGGGGTTGAGGGTGAGGGGTTGAGGGTGAGGGGTTGAGGGTGAGGGGTTGAGGGTGAGGGGTTGAGGGTGAGGGGTTGAGGGTGAGGGGTTGAGGGTGAGGGGTTGAGGGTGGGTGAGGGGTTGAGGGTGGGTGAGGGGTTGAGGGTGGGTGAGGGGTTGAGGGTGGGTGAGGGTGAGTGAGTGAGAGTGAGGGGTTGAGGGTGAGGGGTTGAGGGTGAGGGGTTGAGGGTGAGGGGTTGAGGGTGAGGGGTTGAGGGTGAGGGGTTGAGGGTGAGGGGTTGAGGGTGAGGGGTTGAGGGTGAGGGGTTGAGGGTGAGGGGTTGAGGGTGAGGGGTTGAGGGTGAGGGGTTGAGGGTGGGTGAGGGGTTGAGGGTGGGTGAGGGGTTGAGGGTGGGTGAGGGGTTGAGGGTGGGTGAGGGGTTGAGGGTGAGGGGTTGAGGGTGAGGGGTTGAGGGTGAGGGGTTGAGGGTGAGGGGTTGAGGGTGAGGGGTTGAGGGTGAGGGGTTGAGGGTGAGGGGTTGAGGGTGAGGGGTTGAGGGTGAGGGGTTGAGGGTGAGGGGTTGAGGGTGAGGGGTTGAGGGTGAGGGGTTGAGGGTGAGGGGTTGAGGGTGAGGGGTTGAGGGTGAGGGGTTGAGGGTGAGGGGTTGAGGGTGAGGGGTTGAGGGTGAGGGGTTGAGGGTGAGGGGTTGAGGGTGAGGGGTTGAGGGTGAGGGGTTGAGGGTGAGGGGTTGAGGGTGAGGGGTTGAGGGTGAGGGGTTGAGGGTGAGGGGTTGAGGGTGAGGGGTTGAGGGTGAGGGGTTGAGGGTGAGGGGTTGAGGGTGAGGGGTTGAGGGTGAGGGGTTGAGGGTGAGGGGTTGAGGGTGAGGGGTTGAGCTGAGAGTGAGGGTGAGGGGTTGAGGGTGAGGGGTTGAGGGTGAGGGGTTGAGGGTGAGGGGTTGAGGGTGAGGGGTTGAGGGTGAGGGGTTGAGGGTGAGGGGTTGAGGGTGAGGGGTTGAGGGTGAGGGGTTGAGGGTGAGGGGTTGAGGGTGAGGGGTTGAGGGTGAGGGGTTGAGGGTGAGGGGTTGAGGGTGAGGGGTTGAGGGTGAGGGGTTGAGGGTGAGGGGTTGAGGGTGAGGGGTTGAGGGTGAGGGGTTGAGGGTGAGGGGTTGAGGGTGAGGGGTTGAGGGTGAGGGGTTGAGGGTGAGGGGTTGAGGGTGAGGGGTTGAGGGTGAGGGGTTGAGGGTGAGGGGTTGAGGGTGAGGGGTTGAGGGTGAGGGGTTGAGGGTGAGGGGTTGAGGGTGAGGGGTTGAGGGTGAGGGGTTGAGGGTGAGGGGTTGAGGGTGAGGGGTTGAGGGTGAGGGGTTGAGGGTGAGGTGTTGAGGGTGAGGTGTTGAGGGTGAGGTGTTGAGGGTGAGGTGTTGAGGGTGAGGTGTTGAGGGTGAGGTGTTGAGGGTGAGGTGTTGAGGGTGAGGTGTTGAGGGTGAGGTGTTGAGGGTGAGGTGTTGAGGGTGAGGTGTTGAGGGTGAGGTGTTGAGGGTGAGGTGTTGAGGGTGAGGTGTTGAGGGTGAGGTGTTGAGGGTGAGGTGTTGAGGGTGAGGTGTTGAGGGTGAGGTGTTGAGGGTGAGGTGTTGAGGGTGAGGTGTTGAGGGTGAGGTGTTGAGGGTGAGGTGTTGAGGGTGAGGTGTTGAGGGTGAGGTGTTGAGGGTGAGGTGTTGAGGGTGAGGTGTTGAGGGTGAGGTGTTGAGGGTGAGGTGTTGAGGGTGAGGTGTTGAGGGTGAGGTGTTGAGGGTGAGGTGTTGAGGGTGAGGTGTTGAGGGTGAGGTGTTGAGGGTGAGGTGTTGAGGGTGAGGTGTTGAGGGTGAGGTGTTGAGGGTGAGGTGTTGAGGGTGAGGTGTTGAGGGTGAGTGAGGGTGAGTGAGGTTTTGAGGGTGAGTGAGGGTGAGGGTGAGTGAGGGGTTTTGGGTGAGTGAGGGTGAGGGGGAGTAGTTGAGGCTGAGTGAGAGTGAGGGTGAGTGAGGGGTTGAGGGTGAGGGGTTGAGGGTGAGTGAGTGAGGGTGAGGCGTTGAGGGTGAGTGAGGGTGAGGGTGAGTGAGGGTGAGGGGTTGAGGGTGAGTGAGGATGAGTGAGAGTGAGGGTGAGTGAGGGGTTGAGGGGGAGGGGTTGAGGGTGAGTGAGGGGTTGAGGGTGAGTGAGGGTGAGTGAGGGTGAGGGTGAGGGGTTGAGGGGGAGGGGTTGAGGGTGAGTGAGGGTGAGTGAGTGAGAGTGAGGGGTTGAGGGTGAGTGAGTGAGGGTGAGGGGTTGAGGGTGGGTGAGGGTTTGAGGGTGGGTGAGGGTTTGAGGGTGAGGGGTTGAGGGTGAGTGAGTGAGGGTGAGGTGTTGAGGGTGAGGGGTTGGCGATTCTAAGGTGGCCCCTTACTGCAAAACTGGTTGCGGAAATCCTGGTGCATGAGCTGGACTGCTGCTGGGGCGCATTGGTGCTGTTACAAGGGTGTAAGTGCAGCAAAATCACCCGATTGAGCACTGGGCGCTGCGCATCTAAAATGACGGCAGCGCACTGAGGGGGAGACTTCCACCGGCTGCGGCAACGGGAGATGTGCACTCTGTTTGTGAGCGGCTGGGAGGCGATTCGGCGTGCAGACTCACAGCGGAAAACTGCGGAGGCGGCAGTCCTGGGGGAGAAGTCTGGAGGGCGAGATCGCCTTAACCTTCCTGTGGTGCACTAGGCTCCCAAGATGGCAGTTATGGGATGCGGGCGGAGGCCTGATGCCGACGAAGGTGAGAGGCAGACCGAGGCGGTGAGGCGAGGAGGTGCTGAATGCTGGAGTTTCTTTGTAGCTCGGGACCTGGTTCAAGCAGCTGTAGGGACCACCAGCAACCAGGTTTGATGTCCTTGCGTGGCAGGCCGCGTTGTTTGGGGGAGCACGTTTGGGTGAGGTGGCGAGCCTGCGAGTATATTGAAGTTACAGTAGGAGAACGGGTGCGTTTGCCTGTGCTGGATTTTATTCATGCAGTCAGGATTAGCACGGTCGGGCAACTCATGTGTGGGATAAGAGAAGGGCGATCCAGCACCGGGCTAAGGGGGAGCGTGGCAATTACAGCACCGGGCTAACGAGGACAGATCCAGCACCGGGCTATGGCAGAGGAGATCCTCCGGACCGGGCGGGGTAAAGAAAAGGGGAGCCAGCAAGAGGATAAATAAACGGAGACCTCGCAAAACCGAGTTAAAAAGGGGAGAACGATATATCAAGCACTGGAGGTAAAAAGGGGGAAACATCGCGAAGGTTAAAAGGGTAAGAGTTAGTAAAAGCGGTGCAAGTTTGAGTAAGAATAGATCATCCAGGGCAGCTAAAGGAAACAAGACGGAGGGAAGAGAGGGGAGGGGGGAGGAGAAATGCGTCTCGGCCGGAGCAGGGGGCGGAGCAGGGAGAGCGGGCTTTGGAATGTAATTGACACGGCCGGCCGGTCGTGAAACTGAAAGCATGGCCGGCCGGCCGTGAAAGCCTTTGATGCGGCAGGGGAAATGCGAGACGGCGGGGAGGGGGCGGAGCGGGTAAACAAAGACGGACGTGCACGCGCTTTTAAGCTCAATGCGCATGCGCATTGAGCTTAAAAGTCACGGGCACTGCAAGGAATCGCCACGATTCCTTGCAGTGTGGATAAAGAGTGGATAAGTCCCAATACTCTCGCTTGCTCGATGCGCATGCGCATCGACAGGCGAGACCTAAAAATGATTACTAGCACCAGAGTGCATTGGTATGTACTATAGTAACAGAAGACTACCCAAATGTCTTGAAATTAAATGAACAGCACAGCTTGTTAGGGCACTGAACAGCTGGGACAAGTTCTTTGGCAACATCCGACTACCTGCCAGAATGTTGACACTAATCTGGAGAAAGCAAATCCGAAAGATGCAATGGTCCTGAAGGGACTGTTTCGCAAACTGTGGGTCCTGATCCACTGGTGGGTTATGAAAGCCAAAGCAATAAAGATGCCTTTGAATTCTGTATTTATTGTTTCACATTTGCTGAGCTTGAAAGACAGAGGTCACTACAGGCTGTGTCTTCTGACAAATGGCCTGTGTCCTTTACCATGGTGATCTCACATTGCAGTCAGAGAAAGTAAGGTGGATTGTTTGACAATCTTGCTGGGTACACCAGTGGGAAGGGAAAGGAAAGGCTGGCGGATGTCATTTTTTTGTATCAAAATGTAATGTAGTGCAAAAAACTGTACACATTCAGCAGCTGGAAAGGCAAAACAAAGAAGCACGTTTTTTGTAATTCTGAAGTGTGACGGAATCAACGATTTTATTAGGATCAAAACAAATCAAGATACCTTAATTGCAGATTCACAAATTAAAAATATTCACTCAAAACCCTATTGCCACACATCATCATTTGTGTGTAATATAGTTTAGTCAGTAATACTGTACGTCTGTGCAAATTTAGTGTCCATTTCAATGGGAAATGTGCTGCCTGTAAATGACAGTGCATACCACACAATGCTTTAGTTGCATTACAAATGGATTACCCGACCTTGAAAGGAGGGTCGCAAACGTTTGTTATTCTAAAAAGTGGCCATGGTTCTACAAAGTTTGGGAAGCACAGTACTAGTGACCAGGGGGTGTGAAGACTCAATGGCCTGATTGCGTTAGTTTAGTCTCCTCCTAAATCAATTAAGAAGAGGCAAAAAAAATATATATATGGAATGCAAGACTGAGCAAAGGAATTCTAAATGGTGAAGCATTGGCTAAGGTATTTTTATTCATCAGTTTTTTACTCTTTGAGCTATCACAAACATCTACGGTGGTTAGTGAGAAAAAGGATACATATGTATTGTATAAGGAAGAACTACAAGCCAAGGATAAGAATACACAGTTCGAAAATAGGATGGGGCTAGGATAAGAACATGATGCCCCAAGGTGTGAGATACAGGGAAATAAAGATTGTTCCAGTAAAAGGGTAGACATTCGTAAACTCTCAAAGGCTCACTGTGAGGAGGAGGTCAAAGGGGGTGTCTCTATATGTATATAGCTGGACTGAGCGAGAGCTGAAGGAAGACATTAACAACATGAATCAACAGAAGAGGCCTGGGTTAAGGGAAAGGAGCTGGGGTGGAAGTGTTTCCGTTTATGCCAGCTTTTATTTGCTAGAAATGTTTTTGCATCGGAAAAGGGCGTAGCGGTGTACTTTATACGTATGGCACCTAGATGTGATGTACAAAGCTACACACAGACTACAGTGATCCTTTGCTCCCACTCTTGCTCTCCCGAAAGTGTGCACCCATGATGCAGCAATTAGTGGAGGGACGGAGGGTGCTCAGATAGTAAAGTTGATATCATTCTGTTATCTAAGCACGATGTTCTTTGCAAATGACAGGTGGGCAGATCGTATTTGTAACACGAGGCTCAACATGAAAAGAGCTTGAGAGGGGGTGTTCAGATTTTCTAGTAACCTTCGTAGCCGACCCATGAAAAATAAGTTTATCATTTATAAAGCTAAGATGTATCTGCTGCAACCGATGGAGGCGGTGTATTGGGCTACACTACTAGTAACTCTTTACAAGTAGAGGAAAACAACTTTAAGCTGTCTCCTCTGCACCCTCCATCCCCTCCTTCTCGGCATCATCCGCCATTATACACAGGGAAGTAGGGCTGAACCACCTGGATGACATTTTGTCTAAACAAATATCCGTATGGCACTCTGTAAGGGCTAAACATGAAAGTGAGCGTATGATGTCTATTATACAGGACTGCCTAACCTTGGAACCTGCTTTTAAAATACTGTGGCTGCCTTTATTAATAACACTCTCAGAATGGTATTTGGCTTCCCTGGACTTGAAGAACCAGAGTAGATTGTAATGTTAAAGGATCCGGCAATGAAAGGCTGACTTGCTAGATGCAAGAGCAAGCAATAAAGCATCTTCCTATAGGGGGAAACGGTAACAACATACATGACATACCCTATTTATAGGTTTCCAACCTTATTTATCCCGTGAGACCAATTATCAACACAGCTTCGCTAGACTACGGCTAAGTACGGTGCACAATCTTGTTTCTTTACCTAAAATAAACCAATGGGATTGAACAGCTACTCTGTGCCCGTGTAATGGAAATTACAAACAATGCACTTTATATTGCATGCTTTTCTGTCTGTTTTATGCTAGTTTAAGAAGCAATTTTTAAAACCTGCATTTATTGTACATAATTTTGGGACCATAAAACTGCAAAGCACCTTTTGTGCGCTATAAAATTCCCAGCTGTTTGTTTCAGGGTTGAAGCAATTTGGATCAGGAAGAGGATGTGCTAAGTCTGATGTGTTTGCACGTAAATGTACGTCCTTTAATTAATTGCCTCCAGATGAGTTGCCTTATTGTTTATTTCCCATAACAGAGAAAGAACGTTTTTAGACTTTATGAATGTTTTATTAATTGGACGGGGTTGGGAATGATTGTTTTAACCGGGTCTTGAATTTATTGAATGATATTTACTTGCTTATTTTATGTACTTTATTGGCCTAAACTGATAGTGCCGAAATAAAGTTTCTTTGAGTTGACTAGCGGTAGGACATGGACCGCAAGAAGAATTATTGCATTACAGATATGTTTCTGAAGCGTAGTAACATGACTTACGTATCTAAACATGCAAATAATTTACAGCCAGTCACTAATGTATATCCTAATGGTTAAAGAAATTTAATATTAAAAGGATCAAATTCATATAATAACGTCATGAATAAATGTGTTTATATTCACGGATACAAAGTGCTCCATTTTATCAATCGCCAATATGTTTGATGTACTACTGGACTACCAACGGCCGCAAACGTATACATGTATTGTGTATTGACAAAAACATTCAAGTACCTGCTATCCGCAATATTGAATTCTCCTGCATAAATAAACATGCGTTAAAACATTGTATTTCTCGATATATAAAAAGCAAAAGTTTAATTCATGTCGACACTTTTATAAGAGTATTTCTTTGCCTTGTGTTTTTACAGGATGAGAGCTAAAACAAATTAAAATATGTCAGAACCCGTTAACCAACAGCTGTGCTCATCATGATAAAGCCATAAACACGTGGCATGGTCCCAAAGGGGCGCCTGCCCTGCCGCTGACCTCCCCCCTACACCACGCAAGACTCCCCTGAGCAATGGCAGAGGAGGGATTGATTTCCGTCCACAGCTTCAGTGCTGCTCCACTGCTGAAGGGGCAAGAACTGATGACTGCGCTCCACTGGGCGCATGTCATATCTGCCACTGGATGTCTGCCAGTGATTAAGTGACTAAAATGTCATTCAAAACCACCCACTCGGAGCTAGGCAGGATCGATATATTTTTAATTACATGAACTGCCCACGCAGCTTTCCTTACATATATTAACTGGTATGTTAATATGGACCATGAAACGTGGACTGCGCACATGAAAGCCCCAGGATGAGCCTCAAAGGCAGAAGATTTGAAGTAGTCTGAAGATGCGCCTTTGTTGTCTCCAATTGCTACCACTTACACACAGGGCCCGAGTCACACACCGATTTGAATTTTTCAATTCAGCTTAGAGATTAATGGCCTTTTGTTATAAAATCACTTTTGATATTCACAAAAGATGATTTTACATCCAAAAAAAGATTTACACAGAGGAAGATTGTTATGGGAGTTGACAGCAGGGAGTGAATATGTCATTTCAGGGTGGGAGTGACATGAAACAAGTGTTAAGAGGGTTATTTTGCTTTAAATATAAACAGCAGTAAGAATGTTCTTAGCTGTCAAGGACATTAATCAATCAATGCCTCTGCATGGGTAATAGATAACAACCATGCAATGCCCTTGGCACCAAGATAACATAATAAGCCTCCCAAACATCAGATCATGAGTTCTGAAAATGCACACATTTTCACATCGAATAGACAATTTTGGTAATGTATAGCTACACTAATACAACCAAGCAAAAGCTTCTCATTTATTATCCTAGTCTGCAAACAGGAGAGCTACCTGTAGCTCAGGAGCTACTCATTGGAGATGCCTGGTCTAGATTGAGTTTATCAAATGTGCTCCGGGGGACCTAACCTGGTGCCAGATCCTCTACTTTGTTAGTACACTACAGTGTACAGTGCAGGCTCTGCATGCCCTGGGCGATGTTCCTTCATCAGAGTCTGTCAGCACACTTTACCTACGATACTAAAGGAAGGGATAAAGTACTGTGACACACTAGCAAAGGCGGCTTTTGCACGCAGCAATCTTCCTTGCTAGAAAAGAAACACTTTGGTCATGGATGTCATTTCAGCAAAATGGCAGTGGTATTATCAGTCATATGAAAAGACGAACCCCCTGACTGTTCACACCCTTTGGGTTCAGATTAAAAGAAGATTTCTACTGCTTTGCCAGGTATCAATGCAGACCACAACCATTAGAATAGCTCTTATTCGTACATAGTGCTTCCTGATGCAGTTTTCTAGTATTGTAATTAAAAGATCTTACTATTATTTAATTTGATGGTAATCAATTTATAGGTTTTGTAAGGGTGAAATGTAAAGATGGCCCTGCGAGAATTCAAACACAAAATGTATGGACTAACCAAATAAAGTGCCAGGTGACTTTGCCAACCAAGCACGAGGAACTTGAATCTCTCTCTCTCTCTGTACCACCTGGAGTAGAAATATTGAAGTACAAGCTTCGCTTCATTAGATTTTCTGGAAAGGATCAACCACAATTTAAAGGGGCATTTGAGAAACCTAAATAGAGTTGGAGAAGAACACTGTGCTACACAATGAAACAGGACTGCTGAGAGTATTTATACACAGTATGAGGTAAGGTTATAGAAACTTATGCAACCATTTTTAGCCTGTGGTGGTAGAAGACAGGGAAGAATAATAAACGTATGGTTAACCCCTTCCGTGCGGCCGGGATTCCCCCGTGTGCGGCAGCCGCACGAACAGGGCGGGGACGTGACGAACCCCAGCCGTCATCAGCACACGAGCACCGTGGGGTTCGTCACCAGCATGGAAGGGGTTAAAAACAAAAGGATCCTGTTAAATTGACCTTTGCAAATTCACCACATATGGATTTGCTACTCAGAAGTCAATCTGGAAAAATCAAACGAAAAGCAAAGGGGGAGCTAATCACACAACAACATTAGTATTTCTTTTCCATGAGTGTATGTGTTATATAGCCGGCTTATCGGACACTGGAAAGCCATGTCAAAAAGCTAAGAAATGTAATTCTAAGCATCTCCTATAACTTCCCATTATAGAGTCCATAACATTGTAAAGTCAGTGTTGACACATCAGTTTATTGACTTTTGCTAAAGAATCTTTAACCCTTTGCGTGCTCGTGACAGAACCGTTCCGTCACGAGCCTCGGGTGGGCTGCGCTGGTGATGGAACGGTTCTGTCACGGCCTGCTCGCCGCCCTTGCGCCGCGCAAATTCCACGCCTGCGCTGCCGTTCTAAAGAGCGGGCGGGGCTGTGACGGAACCGTTCCGTCACAAGCACAGCTCACCCGAGGGCCGTGACGGAGCAATTCTGTCATGAGTACGGGAGCGCCTCGCAGCCCCGCCTCCCCCTTAGCGCTGCGGCGGAATAGCCGCCGCAGCTAAGGGGTTAAAGCATGATGTCTTCACGGTGAAGCCCTTCGCTCAGACAACTTTCCACGAAGGAAGATTGACCTACATCATTGGGAGCTAAAGCCTCATGCAATGACAACCACGTTGGTTCAGATCTTCAGTGATCTAGCTCATGTTGACTTCTTGAGTGGGGCATTCATTATTTTGCATATGCACTCCACTTGAAGGCAATCCCCTGCTTACCAATCACTTCATCTCTATCTCCAAGTGTAACTCCCTCATACGTAAGGTGCTAAAGACGTGTTCTTGAATTCTGTGACCAACTATCTTGATCGGCCCATTTAATATGCCCAATCATAAATTATACTCGTAGTTTTCATGGTGTGTAGCTCTACCAGTTGACGATTCAGCAGATAGTTTCCCACTGGTACGATGACCAAAGTAACATTACCAGTAAATTACATGGATGATGTCTGGGTAAAATATGAAAATATAAGACCAGTAACTAGGTGGGCCACATTTAATAGGTGGCCTAATGCCTGCGACAGACCAAGACCAATCGATTGAGCAAGCAGACTTGTGTTGCGATGGTGGATATTTTGCTTAGTATAAAAAACGATAAGCATTTATTTTCTTAGTTGTGGAGGGCAGTTATAATTTTAGAAACGTAAGCTTGTTCACATTCTACAGGTTTGCACAAATAAGGTTTGCCTGAAGCCTAACCTTGTTCGAAAACTCTCCAGCACAAATCACTCAATATAAATACAGATGTATAGCTCCATTCAGATAATAATAATAATAATAATAAATAATAATAATAATAATAATAATAATACTGGGTTTTGTATAGCGCAAACAGCTACTTAACAGGGAGGTGTCCCGGCACTTAGTGAGCAACAATAGTAAACTGAATGGTTCAAAAAGAGAAAGCAACAGTGGAAGAGATTAATGATTAAAAAGCCACGTCTTTAGCTGTTTCCTGAAGCAGTGCTCGGAATTAGCATTGCGAATAGCAAGTGGTAGGGCATTCCACAGTTTAGCTGTTCTAGCCGAAAAAGCTCTCCCCCCAAGGTGAGCCTTCGCGAATCGGGGGACAGAGAGCAAGTTCAGCGTGTTCGAGCGCAGAGACCGCGCTTGCTTATATCGGGGGGAGTCTTAATTTGAGATAATTAGGGCACTTTCCCTGAAGTGCCTGATAAGCCAGGGTCAAGGCCTTAAATTCAATCCTGCTTGCCACTGGAAGCCAGTGAAGATTGTGCAGATGCGGAGAGACATGATGCCTGAACTGAATATGTTTGATCAGCCTCGCAGCCGCATTCCGCACCAACTGTAGCCGCTGGATTGCAAAATTCGGCAAACGAAGGTAGAGGCCGTTAGCGTTGTCCAGCCTAGATGTTACAATAATACAGAAACGTTTTTAAAATATGGAACTGTGCTATAAAATAAAATATGCAAATTATGATTGTAAGTTTAAAAAGGTTTTGCAGGGGGCGTGGCCTAGTAGGGAATGTAATAGGATACAGCGTGTCCTCGCTCGGAGCTACAGCAGGCCGTTAAGCATCAATCTGTCTCCATTGTGACTCCGGCTTGGTCCTGATCTTCCCAGGTCGTCCCCCTTGACAATCTCATACCCAATGCTCACTTGATGGCACCCCTGGGCCTTGTTTTCACAGTAAAGCGTTGATGATCGGACCTGCTCCTGTGACTGGGGAGCGCCTGCAATCATACACTGGGAGTCGCAGAGGCGCTGAGCCCTACTCTATGGCATGCTCCGGGATCAGAGCCTGATTCACAGTGGAGGTTGATGTCTCCTGTGTTGCACGCCGGCTAGGGGAGCAGAGTGATCAGAGCAAAAGCACCCGGCCTGATCTCCAGACTCAGGACCACAGCGCATCAGGTCATGGCTACCTGCGCTGCCGGGCCTAAGGGATCAGCGCTGAGCCTCCCACATGTGAGTACGCATTTCCACAGTTGGATACCCTGATATAGGGGATTAGGGCCCCACGTCAGCTCGCTATAGAGTGACTGCATCAGTCTACATCAGTCTATGGGGCCGCTTGAATTTATGCAGCCCCCCCATGGGGATGGGTTCCCTGCATTAACAGGGAAGGGCTTGATGTGCTCCTGGGTCCTAGCGGAGTGTCGCTTCGCAGGCTGACTAATGCAACAGGCTGCATAGGAGAAGCAGACTGGTTAGAAGAGATGCTTCTGATCTGACCAGAGTGTGAAGGGTGTACTGGACTACTGGTGACCACTGCTCACCCCACCACCTCTGTGCCGCGTGAGCTGCTGTGATCTGGGAGTACACCCAGAGGGCCTCTTGGGCCTGACCTTCCTCCCACGCTGCCTTCAGCTCGCCATACCTCGAAGTGCTGTAGATCCCATTCTCCCACTTGTGGCATGGATAACCAGGCCTCTTACTCAAGGAGCGGTGGCACTCTTATCTAACCCAGATGTTGAACTGAAACACTTTATAGGTCCCCTCAAACACTTATGTCGCCCCTCTACGCAGTCTCCTCTGGACCTGCCTGGCTGTGGTCACTTTCTCAGTAGCCGATTCTTCAACCTTCCTGTCATCATATGTCTGGCCTCGCAATATTATTCCAAGAGGTAAATCCTCTAGAGACAGCTCTGTAGTCTCCTTGCAATCCAAGTGTTTGTCAATGAGCATGTCTAACAAATGGGACCCTTCCTTCCAAAACACTGAGTTCTCTGCGACACCACAGTTCACTCAGGAGTACATGGCCCAATTCCTCAATGGCATTAAGCAATAAATTGGTCCCCTAAATGCAGATTTCAAAAGCTGTAATACAAGACCTTTGCAGGGATCTAGTGGTGGTGGGTACATGTGTCTATGATCTAGAGGGCAAGAGGGACTCTCGCACAGAAGACCAAGAAATTATAATGCGCTGTGTCATTGCCAGGGGAGACCAAAAGAGTGAGCTCCAAGCTAACAAGAAGACTTTGATAAATCAAACCCATAGAAAGAATAATTGCATCTGGGGTGTCCCCCGGGTGCGGTGGGGGAAGATATCATGGCCTTCACTAGAGACCTGTTTCACACTATCCGAGGGGGTGAAAGGGACCGGCCACTGTTTCTAGACCAAGCTCATTGTCTCTACCATGATGGGCAGACCTGATGCCACCCCAAACATTTTAACAAGATTGCATTTTTTCAAGACAAGGAGGCAGTCATGGGAGCGCGACGAAGCAAGGTTGATTTGGTCTTTAGAAGCCATACTCTGCAGGTCTTTCAAGCCATCTCGCCGGTAACGCTCAAACTAAGGGACTTCAGGCCGAGAACGGAGAAACACCAGGAGATGAGCATAAAGTACCAAAGGACCCATCCTTTTGGTCTGCTCTTCCAATTGAATGGCATACAGCAACAAGTGGTATCATTAATTGAAGCCAGGCACCTACTGGGCCTACCCGAGGGACATCTGGACCAGGGATCCAAATCTGCACCCTCAGTGGACAGAGATTGCTGGCGCCAGACTTGGAACACGGTGCGCAGAAGAGTTCAGGATAGTCTAGGCAATGGCCCTACGAGAAGCAAAAGACGACATCTCCCACCTACAGAATATGCAGCAGGATCTTCAACAGGCTAGGCCAGACATCTGACTGTTGCCTAATGAGGCCATATCAGACCTGCACGTGCTAACCGGAGCACTGGGTTATGTTTCCTTTGCATTGCCTGCAGCATCAGAGCTCGTCTATCATGTGCTACTTGTAGTATCTTGGACTGTGAAGTCGAAATATTTTGTTAGAATCATATTGTGATTTCAATTGCTCTTTATCCTGTATTTCCTGCCTGGTCTCTCTCGCCCCTCCCTTCCTGCTTAGGCAACTCCTTTACAGACTTCAGGGTTACTCTCCTCTGTCCGAGGATGGAGAGTGTAGTAAGCTGGCTCTGTATATACTATACCAAAGTAAGGTATAGTGTGCACAGAGTCCAGGAAGTCCCCAGAGGTATAGCAGAGGCTAAATTAGGTAGGTACTAACAGCTCTCTTTGTGGTAGTGTGGGTGAGTTGTTAGGCTTATCCTATGGGTATGTCAAGCAATTGTATTCACTCAATCAAGACTAAAACACACACTCCGAGAATGAATCCAGACCAATTGGGTAAGTATAAAAAAGGTATACTTGTATTTTTTTTTCTAGAACCAAGAAGGACTTTTTACAGGTAGGTAAAATGTACTTGGAATGCAGGATTTCACAATAATAGGATTGAATTTTGCAATAGTTACAGGTTTGTATCACTTTAAGAAGCAGTTTGAATTACACAGCAATTACTTTAGGAATCTGTTTTGTTACCTTTGGATTACTTTGAGTACTGGGGGTGGTATGCCTAGATACCACACCTTAGGATCTCACATTAGACAGTAAGACAGACTTACTTTACAGTTTAGTTCTCCTTTCTCCATACAAACATCAGTTCAATACTTAGAACCTTTTAGGGCCAAAATCTCTTAGCATGGGTTCCTAGGGGAGAAAAAGTGTTGAGCAGTTTCTCAGGTAAGTACATGACTTACAAGTGGGAGTTTTGGTAGTTTGGACCAATGTTCCCCAAGGTCTGTTCCACCACCAGTAGCACTGGGGCGGCCAGGTGCAGAGGGCAGGGGCCTAATGTTAGCCAATGGGGCTAAAGGAGCCTTCAGTTAGGGACAGCTTACAAGCAGGCCAGTCAGATGTGGGAGCAAAGCTCCTGGGGTTAAGGTCAGCACTGCAGGGGCCAATGACCAGCACAGGAGCTGCACCACCAGCGGCACTGGGGAGGATGGGTGCAGGGTGCAAAATCGATGTCTGGGACCCTGTGCATTTCAATGGAGACCTTCAGTTCTGTGAAGTTGCTGCAGGCTCGAGAAGGGAGGCTTCCTGAAGGCGACCACCGGCTGGAGAGGTAAGTTGGGATCTTGGGGATGCCTGGACACAGTCGGTTGGGCCACTCAAGCCTGTGGGGTGTCTTGACATCTGGTTTTCTTACCAGCTCTGGTCACGGGTGGGAGGACCCTTCAGGTTGAGAATGCGGCATCATCTCAAAGCTTGAGGGAGGTCGGGGATCACCAGATGCCAAGACAGGATTGCTGGGGAGGCCTCCTTGGGGTGTTGGGCCACTTGAACTTCGGCCTCTGGGCGTCGGGTGCAGAATCGCAGAGTTGCTGGAATCCGAATTCTCTGGTTGACCAATCCGGTGCTCACGGGAGACAGAATCTGTAAGATGGCTGCAGGGCAGGACCTCTGGGCTCTGGGCTCTGGGGGTCGCTGGCTGCTGTACTCGCCGGGGTTCTTCTTGCAGGCAGGTCGTAATCAGGACAGGCCAGTAGGGCTGGGGCCAAAGCTGTTGGTGTCCTCTTCTCTTCTTCCTGGGTCACCACAGCTCTTACGTCCTTGCTTCCTCGAATCTGAGGCAAGATTCAGGGTTGCCCCAAAATACTAGAGTTAGGGGCATTTAAAAGGGATGTGCAGGTGTGGACCAATGGGTCCATCCCTTGGGGTGGCTACACCCCCTTTTGTGCCACCCTCCAGTAGGAGGGGGCATGAGCCTCTCCGATCTTCAAGATCGAGGGGACTGAGGTGTGCTTAACCTCACCTCTCCCACCTGAGGGATGGGTTGGCCAAAGGGGAGCACACCTCTTCTTAGCTTGGTTTTCCCACCAATTCTCCTGCCCAAAGTGGGGGGCAGCAAAAGGCAGGAACAGCTTCCAAAGGCGACAGGCCTGTGAAGCTTCCCCTTCGTGGACCCAGTCCATCCTGGGGGAGGAGGTATGACACCTCCTCCTAGGATGGGCTTTGTCCCTGGACTCAGAGAGCGTATGCTCTCTACCCAGGGGTCCTGAAACCCGTATGGTGGTGGCAAATGGCAGGGAGCCATTCAGGAACCACACCAAGGCTGATCGTTTTTCAGAGGGCATCTATAAGAGGCACTGAGTGCATTTTACATTAAATCCCACACTGGCATCAGTGTGGGTTTAATGTGCTGAGAAGTATGCTACCACACTTCAGGTTTTAGTAAAGCCATTATGGAGCTGTGGAGTTCGTAATTACCAACAACCACACCATATGCTCTTTATGGCTTTCCTACACCTATATTGTCTAAGAATAGTCTTAGATACTGTAGGGGTACAGGGCTCATGCCACTGTGCCCTAACCTGAGGGCTAGTGCACCCTGCTAGAAGGGTGACTTACCTAGGCCTCAGGTAGTGGGTTGTAGTCATGGCACACAGGTTTGTGTGTCATGTCGACTCTTCACTTTTCTCAGCACCAAAACATGCAGCTTGCAATGGCAGTGTGTGGGTGTTAAGGTACAGGGTCTGTAAGGGTGGCACAATAGGTCCTACAACGCTTAGAGGTCTTCTCTGGTCACAGTGCCCTTGGTACCCATTATACGTTTTACAAGGGGTTTACCTGTGGCTAGAGATGTGCCAATATGGGTACAAAGGTGCAGTTTTGGGAAAGAACACAATCCCTGGGAACCTGAATTGCAGGGAGACCGGGTATATCAAGCCCGGTTGCATCAGAGGTCAGGCAAAATGTGGGTGGTAACCATGCAAAAAGGGGCACTTTCCTACAGAAAGCCTCACCATGTTGGGCCCAGTTGGCCTGTTTGTTCTCCCTTGGTTATTAATCCGTTTTCCTTGCTGTGTCCCTAGGGTACCTGGGGGAGGCAATTCTGCTAGGAGAGTGCTGCTTCCTTTCGGCCAACCGGTTACTCACTGTAAGACTAGGCCTAATACTACTGCATCCTCCCTCTCTCCTTACTAACACATGGGGCCCTGACTAGGACGTAGCTCCTTTCCTTAAACATGAAGGGGTTTAATTCCTCCAATAAGCGTAAACAGGTACAGCGCTATCTGCTCTATCAAGACCTAGACATTGTTTTCCTACAAGAGACCCATTTGCTAGGGGAGGACTCTCACAGAATGTCCCATCCCAGACACCTATACTAATATTGAGTTAACAGACTAAAACATTGGGGGTCAGCATCCAGTTCATGCGAGGTTTCCTAACAACATTGACACGAGTTGATAGAAATCTAGGGGTCGCTTTTTGCTGGTGATAATTGAAAGGGTACAAACTACCCTTTCTTTCCTTAATGAGTACGCCCGGACCAAGCCCAAGACTTTTTCCATTGTAGGAACCTTAAGGACCAACTTAGCCTGGCCCGGGGTGAATTAGTACTGGGAGGGGATTTTAATTTGGTAAGGGATCCTGCACTCGATAGGAGCTCTGCCCATTTTCAGGGCATGGGGGTCACGTCGGCTCAACTCAAGAGGGAATTCACAGACTCCGGTTTCGTAGATACTTGGCGCTACTCACACCCTTGACGTCAGGACTACTATTTTTATACGCATGTACCTCAATCATACTCTTGCATCAACTATGCATTTATCACACTTTCCCTCCTCTGCCATTTAGAAATGGTTTGGTTGTCCTCGGTAGATACTCCCACCTCATATACTGTGCAATCCAGAATACAGAGCTTCTTTCAAATACTCGATCAAAGAATACGTCAAATTCAATGCTTTACCTGCCACCCCTCCTCACATGTTGGGATGGGTTTAAAGTGTCAATTCAGGGCATCATTACCCCCATAGCAATAGCATGCTCCCATAAGGCACGCCTCTTCGATACAAGGCTAACTGATGAAATCAGAACCCTGAAAGTTACAGATAAACAGATACTCTCCTGGCGTACTAAATGGCAACTCGCGCTGTTACGAGGACAGCTACGGACACAAACTTAATAAGGTGATACTTTCACTTTTAGCTCTCAAGCAACAGTATTATGATGGGGAGAATAAGGTTGGTACCCTACTGGCCCATCGTCTCAGATATCAATATGCTTTTTCTCACATTGTTAAACTTCACACAGCACGCTCAGGTTACGCAGTTAGAGGAACTGATAAGCAGGAGGCTTTGAGCGAAAATTATCGTGCCCTCTATGCCAGGGGAGAATCCAGTGGCTGTCCAAGCTAATCTAAGGGAGTACCCGTGGACGCCATTGGATTCCCAGCTCGCTCGAGACTTGGAAATGCCTTTCATAATGTCCGTTCTTAAAGCTGTTGGGGGACTATCAGTAGGGAAGACCCAGGGCCCGTCAGCCTGCTGGTAGTCTAAGAATTTCTTCCAATCTCTGAAGAAAAAGCCTCCGAAACGTGGTATTACAAATAGGATTATGGCTCCTCTCAATAGTCACACAGGTTGATTAGGGTTTATAACATTTATACAAGACTGCTATAGGGTGTAGAGAACCACAAAACTCTACAAATTTCGAGCCTCAACTCTGTACATGGTATACTTCACTCCCCAGCAGACGTCAAATTGCAAACTGGTTTTCCTATTATGATTGAGAACACTTCATTATATCATCATCATGCAACATAAATTTCTAACAATTTCGTCTGGTTCTTTTTTTGTTTTATTTCCGTGTTCTTGTAGATCAGTTGTCAACAGCCACAGCTAACACGTGTTTCGTCGCATTTGGGGGTGTAGTCCCGCGACTGCCTCAAGCCTAAATGCTTCAAATCAGTAAATTTTGAAATGTGGTGATACGTCCGACCCACATTGGGGTTCTGATGTATACAGCGTGTCCACAATATTCAGTCAGATGTACAATCTTCTTTTCAACTCTAATTCCAGGTTCTCAATATGTGCTTTTTTTGGACAACACGCCACTCCCGATTCTCACCGTGTTCGGTGACTAGCGCTGAGCGGGACTACACCCCCAAAAGCGACGAAACACGTGTTGGCTGTGGCTGTTGACAACTCATATACAAGAACACGGATATAAAACGAAAAAAAGAACCAGACGGAATTGTTTGAAATTTATGTTGCATGATGATATAATGAAGTGTTCTCAATCATAATAGGGAAACCAGTTTGCAATTGGACGTGTGCTGGGGAGTGAAGTATACCATCTCTGAAGAACACCTGCTTGCATTTTTTAACATTTACCCACACTACTGGCCTTACACCATACGAGGTTGGCAACTGAAATATCACTCATTCCTAAGCCTGGCAAGCACCCCGCTCAATGTTCCTCCTACATGCCTATAGCCCTTTTGAACACTGAAGCTAAGATATATACCAAAACACTGGCTTAGAGTCCCTTCTGCCAGGTTTGATGGCCCCTAATCAGGTGGGCTTTATACAACACCGACATGGCCCAAACACCAGGCGCCTTGCCCACCTGATAGAAAAGGCCCATGCACATAACATTCCTGCCCTTCTCCTGTCCTTAGATGAAGAGAAGCCATTTGACAGGGTCAGCTGTGACTCTTTATGCGCGGTCCTCACAAAAATTGGGTTGGGACCTGTCCTGATTAGCAAATCATGCCGTCTTACATCACCCTGACTGCTACCATCAGAGTGAACGGCCATGTTACTGCCTCCATCCCGATACAGTGCTGTACTCGCCAGGGTTGCCTTTGGTCCCCTCTTCTTTTTGCCCTGGTTGTAGAACCCCTGGCAATTCGCCTTTGCCGGAGTCCGGACATCATGGGGCCATTATGTTCAGCTCTACACAGACCTTTTATTTACTCGGAGTAAACCCATGTCGACCCTCCCTGCCATTGTGCAGAAGCTGCAAGAGTTTGCACTTGCTTCAGTATATAAAAATCAACATGTCCAAATTGCAGGCCCTAAATCTCACTATACCACCACAACTCCTCCTGGCTTTACAGTCCTTGGTTCCTTTTCAACTGGCTATGCAGTCTATTTGCTACCTGGGACTAAACATCACAAACTCCCTGCAGACCTGGACCAGCTCTAACTGGACCGATTATAGTAAGGCAATTTTAAAAGACCTGCGCAGATGGAAAACGTTAAATATCTCATCGTTGGGACCGAACGATGTGGTCAGAATGAATATTCTGCCTCACATACTCCATCTGTTCCAGGGCCTCCAGACTTCTATTCCAGTGGAAGATATTCACCAGCTGCAGAAGGAGGTTTGTGCCTTCATTTGGAATGGGAAACATCCCTGCATTTCCAGTAACATACTTATGCTACCTAGAAACCGGGGAGGTCTAGTATGCCCCAACTTTCTTGATTACTAGAGCTTTTGACAAAGTCGATCGTCCGTTGCTGTGGAGGAAACTATCGGACCTTGGCATGCCATCTCTGTTACTGGATTTAGTCCAGGATCTTCATTCTGACACCTGGTGTAGAGTTCTTCAGGGAGGGGAAAGAGGCCTATCTCAAGTCATTCCTTCCGCCAATGGACTAAAACAAGGTTGTTTATTGGCTCCATTACTATTTTCCCTATATATATATCTGATCTTCCCCAGTCCTTATCCTTAAGTGAAGGTATTGCCCCTGTTTTGGGGGATAAACCAATTATATGTTTGTTGTATGCAGACGACATTAATATTGGACCTAACTCCAAAAGGATTAAATAGCAGTCTGCAGGCACTTCACATATATGCAGAGACTCACCACATGCAGATAAATATTTCAAAAAGTAAAGTCATGTGTATGACAGGAAAGAAAAAACAGATATATGGGAATTTTATGTGGTCGGTAGGTGGACATAAGTTAGAAGTTGTAAAATCATGTGTCTTTCTAGGGAAAATAGTTTCTGCTAATTTGAGTGATAAAGCCCATATAGATTATAACATTCGGAAGGCAATGGCACAAGGCAAGGGTTTAAGTGCGCTCTATAAATCCACAGGCAAAAGACATTTTGCTTATTTGTTAGAGGCCTTCCGCGCTAAAAACCCGGCCTCTTTACTTTATGGTACCGAACTACTTGAACTAGAGCAATGGGGTTTCTTACATACTACTGAGGGCAGACTCTAACGGTACTTAACTTCGGTTAACAATGGCTGTACTGTGGCTACCCTTAGGTTAGAATTTGGTATGCGTAGTAGCTGGGTTCAGGGCCTTGCTGGGATAGTACGATGGGTTTCATGTCTGGAGAAGGGAAAACCGGATACTCTAAGACACCTTATACAAAAAGAACTATTGGGATCCCTAAAAGAGTATTCTCTAATTGTAAAGAAACTTTAGAAGGGCAGTTGCTCTATTGCAATTGGATGAATCAACTCTGTTTACTCTAACTACACACCAGTTGAAGTCCACTCTAAGACTGGCTACATGGAATGTATGTTTTGCGATGGATAAGGATACCCGTATCCTAAAGAAAGGTGTCTCTTCGGTCATTGGATCCTACTTATTTAGAAACATGCAACCTTATGCCTCTTGGAACCTTCCTCATGGTATACGGCGCTTTTGGTTCCTTTTGAGACAGGACCTTCTACCTTTGAACAATTTATTATCCGGATGGTATGGTACCTCAGCAATGTGCAACCAGTGTAATAATTCGATCCAGGACATCGTTCATGTTCTTTTTGTATGCCCGGCTCTTTTGTTATACCGACGAAAGTGGTTGAGACCAATTTGTTTACAATTAAGTATTTCGACTGCCAGCTCTTTAATGGATGCCATTTACAATCCCCCTAATGAAATGTTTTGCTATAGAATTTTTAACTTTTTAAAATGTTTTCTAGACTTATATTAATGGATATGAAATTGTTTTTTTGCTTCTCCAACGTATTTGTATTTGAATGTAATTGTTATTTTCTCTTACGTTGCTCTTTTATGTGGATCTCATGTGAGTTCCAAAATCATAAATAAATAAATTGAATTGAAATTGAATTGATTACTAGAGTGGTACATCTCAGGTTTATTTCCAAATGGGAGGTTAGAGAAAGCGAAAAACACTGGCTACATATGGACCGTGTTGTGGTGTGCCGGCCACTTCGGAGCTTGGATTGTTGCTAAAATTCCATCTCCCTCATAGTGCCTACTTTGCAACCCCCGACTACAACAGTGCTGGAGATATGGGATAGAACTGGGCTTACATATGGTCTTACCTCGTTTCCCTTTCCAAACACCCCCATTGCACGCAACACAGAGTTCACGCCAGGGTTGTCCCCAGGAATACTCCGTGCCTGGAGGATGGCAACCATAGGACACTGCGGAATCTATTCCAGGGTCCACAAATTAAATCATTTGAACAATGCAAGTCTAAATTCGAAATATCCAATAAACTTAGGCATCAGTACTTCCAACTCTGCCACTGGGCACTTCATCCCCCTAACTTGGAGGTAGCGATGCACCCTTCAAGAACCTAGTCTGCCACTTTCCAGGCTCTATGGGTCTGGTTTCTAGGACCTATAGTGTCCTACAACAATTTCACCTGCTGCCAAGGTACCCATTTCAGATGAGGTGGGAGCTGCAGGGTGACGCAGACATCAAGCAGAAACTGTGGGAGCCTTTATGGCGGGAAATCCCCAAGACGCATTGTAGCATCCTACACCAGGAACCCACCTACAAGCGAATGTTTCAGTGGTATTATACTCCAGTCCTCCTGCACTAAATGTTCCCCACAAGTTCTAGTACTTGCTGGAGATACAGGGTACAAAATGGTACCTTTAAACACATTTGGAGGACGTGCACACAACTCACTCTTTTCTGGAAAGAAGTCTTAAACGATATCAAAAACACCTTTGCGTTCCCAATTCTATCAGACTATTGCACGATTATATTGGGCCTTCACCCAACCCCACTCGAGGTGCTAACTCAAGCTCATCGGTACCTAATCCGTCATATGACATGTGACGTCAAGCAATTGATTGCCATGGCCTGGAAGTTCCCTGTTCCCCCTCCTATTGCTTACTGGTTCACTAGGCTTTGGCAAACAATGGCACTTGAGCACATATCTCATAAGCTCTCCTTCACAGATAAGAAATTCATGCGACTATGGCAACCCCTCCTTGAATATTTCTCATGATTAGAGCACCTTTGCTTTCAACCACCAAAGCTGCAAGCTCTTTGACTGATCCTCTGGTCTAGTAGTCGCTCCTACCTCTTACTTTCCACCCTATCATTGACAGGAACCTCCATCACTGGCCCGGATGTACCCACATTATAGCCCCTCTTTCCTTTGGTCTCAGTTTACTACGGGACTGCTTTCTAGACATATTTTAAACCAGAGGTTTCTACTTCCAGATGTGCTCATCATGGGGAAATCATGTTCTGCTTCACCTTTTTAATATCGATATATGATGAGACTTCAATGGAGCTTATCTCATGCTTTACATCGATTTCACTTAAATGACATGTTTGGATTGCATTGACTCTTTGCACTTGTCTTCTTGTAATGGCTATTTCCTTTGTGCCCCTCTTTTTAGGTCAAACCTGGGCAGCGCATGCGCTGCGAGGCATGCTGTATTAGAGTATGGACTGGAAGCTCCGCCCCCCACTCCACTCATTTTTTTTCATTGGCTTGTGTCATTGTCCTTTGTAAATGCTGGCTTCCGATTCGATAATAAGCTTGTTAGTCCCTCCTTAGAACTGCCTTATCTTCATTTGTAACCTCCAATAAGGACTGGTCCTTTTACTTCTGTTGTTACATGGTATGTCTTAATTAGTCTGTAAGCACTATTTTCTTTAATGAGTTTCTCCTCCTGCAGGCACATGTTCTCCTGCAAGATCCAGTGCACAATGTGCGCTTTCACTTTTCAAGCAGCCGGGACAGTGGTGGCTGCTTCTTTGAAATGAAATAGAGTTTTAGATAATGGCACTGTAAAGGACGATGCCTTATTTACGTGTTAATTATCAAAAGTGATAAATAAAATGCATTGTCATTTACAATGACAATTAGCTTAAACGCTCATAAATGCAAGACCTATTGCATTGCAAATGCTTGTTCAGCTCTATTGTGATGTACTGTGGTCCATCTACATGGGCTCCTTATGCGAATCACCCTGTAAACTGTGTTGTATGACCGGTACATGTACTTATTGTTGTTGAAATTCAATAAACACATTCTGAGATTTAAAAAAAAGTTTTGCAAATGGCTCAGCTGAACACAACACAATGAGTTGCATCTCGCCCTGGTCCGGCAGGTGCTTTGCCGCACATGAAACCAAAAAGAAATAAGAATTCGCCAACCAATTTTTTTAGATCTGCACACACCAAAGTCATCCAAGCATAGCATATAATTATTGCAATGCTCCAATTAAAATACATATCCTCTTTACCCTGCTAAGGGCCATCACCTCAAAAAAAAGAGGCTTTGTGTGCCAAACTGTTTCATCTTCTTTATTCAGCAGATCAGCCTAAGATCACCACTTTTAAAGACTTCAATAAAATGAGGAGAAACCGGCAGCCGGAGTTTTCTATTCAGTAGAAACTGCAATGCAACAAAAAGATTTGTTCTGAATAAGTTACAAAATGGATCTCCTCATTCCTTCCCTGTGCTCATCTGGAAATATATTGGAGCCTTAGAAAAGCCTTGCACAGAAAATATTAATAGCTATCTAGCTCGCATCACAAAAGAAGCGGCATCTATAATATATATATATTTTTTTAATACTCAACCCACAGGCATATACCGCCTTAAAAAGGGAGATCATGTTTGATGTCCACTGTGGTGTTCTTAACTATTATTTGGCAGGATTTTGAGCGCATCTCAATCCAATGAGCTACACAGATATATCTTACTGGAATTCTACAAAGAAAACAGAGGACTAACCAAGTAGAGTTAACGATCCCAAATAAACACATCAAGTAGATTTATTTTCCACAGGTAAAACAGGTACAGCTGATACTCACGAACATGATCTTGGTTCATCTATTGGCCCTATTGAATTCCTTCATCTCTTACACAGTTTAGCAACTCGAGCACTACAAACCTAACAATAAACTAAGATACTACTCTCAACTGCACTAATCTCATCTTGGACTCAGCCAACTCGCTCTGGGTCACTATGGATAAGCACCTGAACATGAACAATCTTATCAGTAATGTATGCAAAGGAGCAAACCGCTTGATGAGGTCACTCAGAAATATCAAACATTTCCTTCCTCTAAATGATTTCAAGCAGGTGGTCCTAGCGCTTGCCGAGGCTAGATTACAGCAGTGCTACCCTCTGTGGACTTCCCAAATACGCCCTGGCTCCACTAAGGGCCTCACTGAATGCTGCTGCTAGACTGGTTACAGACACTAAACAAAAAGATTATATCCTCAGTCCTAAAATTCCTCAAATGGCAGCCCTATGAAGCAAGAATGTATTTAAAGATTGCTGTTCTTACGCAAGGCCCTTCACTTCAGCACTCCTACGTACCTTGCTCAAAAACTTTAACTATCCTGTGGAGTAAGAGCCTCAAGAAGCGCCTCTATCTTCCTACTGAAACCACTCATCCTTAACAAAAAGAGAAGTTGTCATCGAGCCTTCTCCGGCGCTGCCCCTAAGATATAGAAATCTCTTCCTCCGGAAGTGCGTAGAATCTCCTCATCGACGGATAGCGCTCAAAGTGGAAGCCAAAAGTTTCATAATGAACACATTCTTACCTTAATAGGGATAGACTCAAGTGCCTGTTGAATTTGCTCCTACTACCGTTGTACTTCCATCTGATACGGCCCCACCTTAGTGCTTTTTGTGACTGCCCCTTGCTCCCTGCACACCTGTTTATTGCATTACCCTCCGGGTTGCAACAGTACTGTAATATGCAACTATGTACTGGTTTTTTTCCTCCCATCATATTGTAAAGCGCTCTGATATCCCTAGGGATCTTGTTCGCGCTATATAAAACTTTATAAATAAAGAAAGATCATATTTGAAATAAAACATTCTGTTAACCATAGCACATCCATCACCCTGACCTCAAATAGCAGATAAAGGCAGCGATGGACATGTGATCATCAGCATGGGCATTTATTCTGAAACTCCCAGCCTGCTTTCAAGTGCGGGAAACGTTGATCGCTTCTTAGACACGGTCATATCACATCATACAAGTAACATTCAAAAAACAGACACATAGGCAAGGCACAATATTTGTTCACCAATTTGAGAGTTTCTTAAATTACCAAAACTCTATTGGGATAATTTTAAAAGCTACAGTACAACAGAGGCATGTTTATTTAACATAATTTGTACACAAATGTATTGATCAGAGGATGAATGGACGTAGAGGTTTGGGGTGGAGTGCTAGCACACCCATTTAGAATGCACTTTGGGCTGAATTAGTTCCTTTTTCAGAAGAGTGTCAACGACCAGGATTGCAAGTATACAGGGCTCTCCGCTTACATGAGCAACATTTCCAGAAAAGACTGTGCAATTTCAGACTTGACAACAGCACAAGGCAAACAAGGATCACCTATGATGCTGGAACGCACCAAGCATTAACCTAATAGATACTTTCCTAACTGCAATATCCAATGGGGTAAGTTGGACAAGCAAGCAACCAAGTAGTACATCACTGCATTCCGGAATCCACAGCCATAATTTTTTAAACCTAATGGAAAAATGTGATCATAATAAAGGTTCTATAGGGACTTTGATTAAATAAAACTAGGGCTAAACCTCCCTATTTTAATGAAAAGTGCTCCAAATTCCACTGTCGATCTGAAAAGGAAAACTGACACTTGGAACATACGGAGTAGCATCCCATTAAGAAAGGATGTGGTTTAACAGCAATGCAGCCCTCCACCATTGTGGTAACGAGGATCAAACACTTCATGAAATCCTATTACACTGTACAATCAAAAGGACATGATAAAAAGACACTGTAGCAATACAAATTGATAATTTCAGATTCCCAGCCAACATCAAGAGTTTTTAAGGGGTAACATGTTAACAGATTTCTCAATTAATTTGCTGCAGAAACAACCTAAATCTTGAAGCGGCTGACACAGACCATGGGACTTTCTGATATTGATAAACTATTCAGACTGCAGAAATTGTTACTTACAGCACTAGAAGATATAACGTTGTTTGTGTTGGCTACACCACTTACCAGAAAAACGTTCCATAGAGTCCAAGCACAAGTCACAAATAAGAAAAATATAGAGGTACACAGCAGTAACAAGTACACAACAGTGGTCCCTGATGCTGTAATAGTGAAGGAACCACAAGCATTAACAAATGTTTATTGAGGTCTTTAAACTGGTTCTGGAGGAAGACTGAAGCCACTTAGAATAAGAGAACTTAAAATCAGAGGAATGCCTTTAAGATACTGAGGGAGATTTGAGACCAGAGCATTAAAGAAAGTCCATTTAAAAGTAGGGAGCTTGTAATGCAGATGAGCAGAACCGAGAGAAAGTACATGGACATCTTGGGACATAGGGAATGGGAGACACCATTATTTTCAATAGGTACTGTGGCTTGTAAAGTGTGACTACCTGACATCAATCTGAATGGCAGGAGTCAGGAACGGACTGCCATTATTATAAATATGAACCAAGTCATTTTCTGCAGGTTGGCTACGTGATGATAGGAAGCCAATCCAATCCAAAAATTCTTTATTTCGGCCATAAGACCATAAAAGATGCAATAAAATACAGTACATATATTAAAAAAACAATGTTAATACATACAGAAAGTCTCTTCTCGACCAGCGAGGAGTAGAGGATGCAAGACAGTACCATAGTTCAGAGGGCTATTTTCTTCCTGATTATCCATGCTGCCATTAAAAATTTGGATATGGCAAACACAACATGACCCAGAGTACTAGTTTTCATAACTCTGTATGCCTGTAAGCACTTCCTGAACCCCAGGTTTCTACAAAGCGGTGCTATCCAATATTTCCTGGGTCTATAATATGCGGGACATACGAACATGATATGCAAGTCATCTTCCTCGTGGGTGTTGCAGCATGGACACAACTTATCACCCCCTTTGGTCCATTTGCAAGTGAAGGTTTTAGTAGGAAGTGTGCCAAACCTCCATTGCACAAACAATTTCCTCGCCAGTACAGGAAAAATAAAATCCATAAAAGGTTCAAAAACATAAGAATTTTTGGATTCGATAAAACGCGCAGTGAGGGTGCCGCTATTTTGAGCATTAACCATAAGTGCCAGGCTCTTGTCCTTATACAGTTGGGTCAAGGCTTTGCGTGAAATCCTTTGGCAACCTCGCGTAGGATCATCCCACAGTTCTGATAAGTTCATACTAAACAGTTCGTTCTTTACGAAAGCAAGCCAGGGGATTTTGCTGTTACGATTCAGGCTCATGACATGGATTAGGTCCTGTCTGTAATGATGTAATTCGTCAGTGGACCAGAGTCGGTGCCAGAACTTCACTGGCTTTGACACAAGCTCTTCAGCAATGGAGGGAAGACCCATGTCTAGTCTTAGTGGCAGAAGTGGCGTACCTTGCGGAAGACCAAGTAGGCGCCTTAAAAAACTGTTTTCTACTCCTGCCAAGTCTTTCCCTGCTTTGTGCCCCCATAACTCACTACCGTACATGGCTGCTGCCTTAGCTTGAGTCCTATATGTTTCAAGGGCGGGGCTTAACGGCTTGAAAGTGGAAGCATTTGCCACCTTCAAAATAGCACCCGATAGCTGGGATAATTTGACCCTTGATCTGGCTATCTGGCAGTCCCATGAAAGGTTTTCCTGGAGTGTTACCCCCAGATATATGAAGGTAGAAACCCTCTCGGGGCTAACGGTTCCCAAGGTGGGGTTGGGTCTGGCTTTATTGGGAGGGTTGAAAATCATGAACTTGGTCTTCTCTGTGTTCACCTCCAACCCGTGTTGGCGACAGAAAAGACCAAATCCGTTCACGATCCTCTGGATCCCCATGGGGGATTTGGAAAGCAGGAGGGTATCATCAGCAAACATGATTGCCGGAACCCTCCTGCCTGCCAGAAGTGGGGCGTCATTGTCCTTAACGTTATCTAGGTGTAATATAACGCTATTAATAAAAAGACAAAACAGTGTCGGTGCCAGGACACAGCCCTGCCTGACTCCTCGGCGGACTGGCAACCTGGACGAAAGCTTACCGTCCCTCCCACACCTCACCTGAGCGTAGTTATTCTCATGCAGCCTGGTTATGATACTGAGTAGTTGGATATATGACGGTACAACGCGTACCGTCACAACGCATACCTTTACAACGCGGCCGTGACAACGCAAGTCGTTACCACGACTTGCGTTGGGGGGGCGCGGATTTCGAATAGTTTAATTTACTATTCTAACACCAGTCCCCGTGGACCCTAGGGAAGGTGTTAGGATAGTAAATTAACTATTTTTAGACCTTGAGCGCCCTCCAGCGCAAGTCGTGGTAACGACTTGCGTTGTCACAGCCGCGGTGTAAAAGTACCGCGTTGTGAAAACATCGTTGTAAACGATGTTTACCGAGTAGTTGAGGGGGTACTCCTAACTTTTCCAAAACCTCCCACAATTTGCTACGCGGGACTAGGTCAAAGGCTGACCTCAGATCCACGAAGACCATGTAAAGCCTTCCCCCCTCTAACGTCACCGTCTTCCAGTAGAGGACGACGAGGCGGAAAATCTGGTCCATGGTCGACGTGTTCTTCCTGAAGCCAGCCTGCAGGGGGCTCATAATGTCGTTGTCCTCCACCCAGTCCAGCAAATGGTTGAGAATGAGGCGCGCAAAAAGCTTTTGGGGTACATCTATCAGGCTAATCGGCCTGTAGTTGGCTGGGAGCAGAGGAGACCCCTTCTTATGAATCGGTACAATCTCCGCCCCCAGCCAAGAGCCGGGGACCGACATACCTCCTAAGATGGCATTAAAGAGAATAAGGAGGTACGGGCCCCAGATGTCTGGGTGATGCCTAAAAAGATCCCCCGGTAGCTTATCCAGCCCCGGCGCCTTCCCCAGCTCTAAGCGCTCCAGAGCAGTCATCACTTCCCCTAGAGAGAATTCCAGGGCCGTGTCCGAGGTGCTTGTGGGCATTACCACCACTCCATCTGGCCATAGAGGAGTGTCTTGATAAAGTGCCCCAAAGTGGGCCTCCCACAGCGAGGGGCGATGTTAGGTTCAATTGCTGTTTTAAGTTCCCCCATCCCATTATTGACCAAGGCCCAGAATTTTCTAGAATCTCTGGCTTTTAGAGCTTCAGACAATTCATGCCAGTGATTCCAGTCCCACTCTGCCCTTGCATTGGCCATTGCTGCTTTATACTCCCTTCTAAGGTCTCGAACCTTACCCTTATTTAACCCCTCCCTGATTGTGGCAATTAGCTCAGATTTAATTGCCCTACAGGAAGAGGTGTACCAAGTGGGGGCACGAGTCTTTTTCCTTCGAATTGGTACCACCGGATTGAACACCTCTCCAAGTGCCCTTACTAATTCCTGGTGAATGCTCGCTAATTTCTCGTTATAGACCAGGGATCTTGGTTCATTTATAAGCGCATCCACCTCCCTAAATCTAGGAAGTGCCAGGCCGTAAAGCTTATTAATGACATCCTCTGTGCTCAGAACCTTTGCCCATTTAACCCGACGCCTGTTTGTGGTGAGGAGCATATCCCCCTGGTCCTCTCCACCGGGATTAGTGGGCGAGCCTGCTAGGGACAGAGGATGCTGGATGTCTAAACGGAGAGCATTGTGGTCGCTATCCGACCTTGGTAACACCCTAAAGTCAAGGACTCTTGGCCACAATGTGATATCCAGCATTATGTAATCCAACCTCGACTCATGGCCCTTTCTATTGAAAGTACACACTGAGGGGGTATCAGAGGAGGTACGACCATTACATGCCCTCAGTGCAAAGTTCAAGGTAAGGGACATGAGTTGCACTGCTAGTGGGGACCAGGCTTTAGGATGGGGCGAAGACGAGGGTGGGACCCCCCAGTAATCATGCTCGGCAGTGAGGGCACCCTCTTTTAGTCCTTGTAGGGGTTCGAAGTGACAATTAAAGTCCCCTCCCAGCACTATCTTATGGTCACCTGGCAATTGGCCTAGGAAGGAGGAGAGCTCATTTAAGGTAGGGGATTCGTTTGGCGCGGCTACTGGACGCGAGTAAACGTTAACAATGGCCCAAGATGTTTTGCCAGGCCACGTAAGCGACACGCACTGAATGTCCTGCGAAAACGTGTGCATCTTTTCCGCCTGGCACCCAATGTGACTCGCTATCCAAATTGCCAGTCCTCCCGATGGCCTCCCCCTCCCGCTCCACTTTGCTGGGATTTCAAAAATTTCGAACCCTGTTCTAGTTTGTGGTTCCCTCGCCCATGTCTCCTGAAAAAGGAGGATATCACTAACGCTTAACAGGAGATCCCACTCCGGTGTACCTTCCTTATTTGCGATCCCTGCCACATTCCAGGAGAGAATTCTCAACCCTGGACCTTGTGGTGATGATCCTGACCCTCCAATGGAAAATGGAGCAATGGCTATGGGGGGGTCGGAGTCTTGCGGGCCAGTAATAGTAGCCGGAGTGATAGGTGATGCAGCCACCTCCGGTACTTGCAAACTGCAGCCAATCCGAGTACTAAATAATGGCCCTTCTTGAGCCGGAATGCCTTCCGGGGTACCCCTTCGTTCTTTGGCAGTATCCTGTGGCTCATAATCAGTTACAGGTACAGCACTCACTCCCCCCCTGCTTAAGACCCCACAAACTGGCTTCCCCGGACTCAGGGGAGTGTCCCCCTTTTGTGGTCAGTCCACCTGATCAAGGCAGGAAAATCTATTATGGTGGATGAAATTGGCAGGAGCGGAAGGTATAAAATGCTTGGGCCTGTAACGTGAGCCATCTACGGCAAAGCCTACTCTAGTCCACCCCTGCTCCCTCCCCACCTCCGTGTTACAAGCATTGGGATAGAAGTGCGAGAGAGGCACTAGTTCAATGGTGGACTTATCAGGCCTAACAAGCCAGTTACAAATATAGGTGGCAACCTGTGGGCTTTTAAAACTAACAATAATACAATCCCCCGCCCTGTTCTTTGGGGTAAAAACAATCCATGAAATCCTCCTGACCATCAGCACCTCACCTTTCAAGTTCGGAGGGAGAGGCCTGTTGATGTTGAGCCAGCTTATTACCTTGTTACGTAAAGAGTCCTGCGGCTCCCTTGTATCACCGGTAAGCTCAGGCACTCCCACCATAATCGCTGTATAAGGTACTGCTTCGGGGGGCAGATTGACCACCCTGCGCCTAGCATGGGGGCTAGTAGTGTGGCCAGTAGGCCCATTGGCAGAGTTCTCATCTCTCATCGGTTGTGACGATGCAAGTTGCTTGGATCTCCTGGGAGCAGGAACAGGAGGCCTTGATGTTTGGGATGGCAGTGGGTGCCTTTGTGGGGCTGAAGCACCATTTTTGCTATGCAAGGCCCCTGACTGGACTGGTATCACATTGGAGGCCTGGGAGGTCATAGCAGAAGTCGAGGGTCTATTCCCAGTCGACTCCCGGGGAGCTCTTGGAGTATTTGGAGCATTTGGGCCCGGCCCAGGATTGTTCCTTTTATGAATGCTTTCTATGGCCAGTAATCTAGCCTCTATGGCATCCAGTTTAGCAGACAGGGGGTTCAGCAAGTTCTTAAAAATGTCTGTAAGTGAACTGATAAGCGTGTCTGTGATGCTGAGAGGTGCCCCACCAAATATAAATGGGCCTGAATGCACTGGTAAGGCCGTAGCTAAAGGAGGGCCAGAATAATCCGACCTAGACCCTGGGGAAATGACCTCAGGGGAGGCTGAGATGTCTGTGCTGCCATCCAGATTTTGCTCGATTGTGTCGACTTTGGCCCTCTTTGCCCTTTTTAATTTCCTCGTCCGTTTCCTTTTCGGTGGTTGTTCCATTCCACTACTTGCAGGATCTGTAAGAAGTACAGCCTGGCCCACTTCCTGCGACTCAGTTCCCGTGCAATTCACATTAAAAGAGGGAACAGCGATCCCAGATGGCCGTGGTGAGTCTCTATCCCTCTGAGGGTTTGATAGGGTTCTTAGTTGCTGCAGGACGGACTCGATGGTCTGGTCGATACTGTCCAAGAGTGACAGGTGGGTGGCGTTCACAGGTAATGGGGTACTAACATCAATTAAAGAGTCCGTGGAGTCCAATGACACATTTTCTGAGCCCATCTCGAGATGATTGTCCAGCACTGGCGGGCATTTGTTTGCTAGAGCACTGGCTTTGGGGAAACATTTTTCCAATGTACTAGAACACTGTAGTACAGTTTTACTCCTGGAGACCCTAGTTGCCATTTCTAGGTCGGCACAAAGAGGCCGTGGAAGCAGGACGTCAGAGGGGTGGCCCGGTCCGGTCTCTGCCGGCCTCTAACGGACCGCCCTTTGCCCGGGCTTCGCCCGCGCGCGTCCCGCGATGCGCGTCCTAGAGCGTGATGTTATAGCTGATGACCTCTGGGGGCGTGGCGAACGGGAAGAGTCTCCAGGTGCGGCTCGTGTGCACGCCGCTTGTGACCCTGGGACTCGCAGTCCCGCAGCTTCGCCGGTGTCTCTCCGCACTTCCTGGAATCCTGGCAGCCCCTTTCAATCAGGTGTGTCCCAGCTTCAAAGCCCAGCAAACTACACGCAACTCCGAGCGGCACCCGCAGAGCGGGGGCCGCGAGTCACGGTTTTATTCAGCCAGAGCGGGGGGGCGCGGCCAACGGGAAGAGTCTCCAGGTGCGGCTCGTGTGCACGCCGCTTGTGACCCTGGGACTCGCAGTCCCGCAGCTTCGCCGGTGTCTCTCCGCACTTCCTGGAATCCTGGCAGCCCCTTTCAATCAGGTGTGTCCCAGCTTCAAAGCCCAGCAAACTACACGCAACTCCGAGCGGCACCCCCAGAATAGGCAGCATCAGAAGAATTTATTGGCCGAGTCTAGTACAAAAAAAGTAAAATTAATTAACAATTTAATATATCAGCCATTTTAGGAAATAACCCCTCCCACCTTCAGGTGGGTCAATGTATAATTCCTAAACTAGACAGTATGGCATCCGGATTAGGACATCTTTGTTTGTCTTGATCACTCGATTACTGAAGAACAAGGAAGGACGACTGAGAAGCTAGAAAGAGGAGTAAAAATATCCTAAAATGCCTGCCTATTTTAAGACCTCATCATTCTTCCTTTTCACTTAAGTGCGGTGGAGTGACAATTGAGGCAGAACAAAGATCGAAAGGGGGACACGGCCACTACAACGCGGCCCTTTCCGCGAAAACCTTTACCACGCATGCATTACAGCGCATGCGTGGTTACAATGACAGCCTTTACCACGCATACCTTTACTACGAGATACGTAGTAAAGGCATGTGTGGTAAATGCTAAAAAAAGAAAAAGGGGGCTGGGGGGGGGGGGGGTCTCCCCACTCCCCCCCAAAAAAGCACCTGATGTTCCTAAAAAGAGGTGATTCGCGTAGTTTAAGAGGAAAGGGAAAGAATCGCACGCTTCCTCTTTAGGACATACGACGTCAGTGACGTCACCAATGAAGATGGAGAGGAGACGACATGAAAAGGTAAGAGGGAATTTTAGTTAAAAAAAAAAAAAAAAGAAGGGTTAAGGACAGGGGTAATTATAAGGAGTGGGGGCTGAGGGGTCATGTAAAAGTACAAGGAAGGGGTGTACCCTTTACCAAGAGTATGCCCTTACTATGCATACATTTAAATCATTGTATATCTATGCGTGGTAAAGGAATATTCGTGGTAAAGGTTATGCGTGGAAAAAGCATTCCGTTGTAACACATGCGTGGTAAAGGCATGCGTTGCAACGGAATGCATTGTAACGACATACATCCATCGAAAAGTGATGTCCTTAAATGAATGCCGTAGTAAAGTGTGGCTGTGGGTGGTTTGAAACCAGCATTGGTCCGGTTAGGGAGCAGCTAAAGGCAGACACACTGATCCATGCACCCTATTCGGCAGAGTGTAGTAGTATAAGTGCAAATGAATGCAATAAATATTCAAAGAGAAATGCTGAAGTTTGGTGAATGATTTAGAAAACCTGTTAATATGACAGGATGTTGGTTAGCACTTTGGCTTTAAATTCAACACATTTCATATCCTTTCCGTCTGGGAGGTTTTCAGCAGTGTCTGGTTCTCTTCACAGTTTGTACATAATTCATCATATCACTTACGCCTTGCAGTCGTGCTCTGCAGCAAGGCTAAGCAATGCACTAGCATTGTCTGCAGGTGCTCTTCGAGAACATACAGGCAGATATTGCGTGACTGGTTACAAAACTGAATCACACGACTACATTTTAAATGTTCAGTAAGATTAAGAACGATGTTCCAAGAATAGCACAGAATGAAGTCATGTGCTTGTATATAAAAATATATTGTTCTTTACATTCATTGACAAATCAAAGTGCATGAAATATTTGGGTTTTATCAACAAATGAAACGCTTTTTAATGCAGATCTTTAAATATTGCATTTTACATTAGAATGTACACGGTCCGCATAATGTGGATGCACTCTGGCGTCTTCTGCTAATGTATGGTGCTGCAGTAAAAAGCAATACAGCCCAGCTTCTGCTGCAGTCCATTTGCAGCTTTTCCCGCCCGCATCTTCGAGACCTCCAGTGGGAGGATGCGTGTGTGAAAGCACTCAGGACCTTCAGACTTATTCTTAATTTATAACTAGTCTGTTCCTGGAGCAGCTGAAACTGGTAATACGCTTCTGTGCTCCACATCCAGCCTGCGATCTGCTGACTGCAGTAGAAAGACATATACTGAGAGTAAGGGGATCTGGTGCATTCTTCGCCCAACCCGGAGGCCACTGCACCAAATAGTCAATTGAAAAAATGAGAAGCTTGCCAATCAACCCCTTCTGTGTACAATCGAGGTATGAACGTCATAGCCTGCCCTAAAAGCAGACAAATCAATATGAATCCATCGGCTTCTTAAAAGCAAGCTTTACTGAGATGGCAAGGTAGCTGGGCGAACTAACTAATGTAATATTCAGTCATTTGTTTTATTTGCCAGTGTGGCATGTCAGTAAGCGACCACCTTAACCGAAGGGAAACTGCAGCCTCAGATATTAACACCACACAATGCACACTATTAAACTGAAGCTGCTCAGTGGAATTGTGTCGACAACAAAACTGGGCATTACTGCTCCCAACTGGAAAAGTGCTTAATTCTTGCGAAGATAATGAAGACATGTACAAGGACTGGACAGCAAGTGGTAGCGTTATGTCATATAATCCACACTAAAGTCTAAAGCTTTCCCACTAAAAATGTTGCTTGCTCCGTAATTTTCAATGTGCACATTGATGGACTAGAACATTCCTATTGATACACGTTCTCCAAGTATATTCGATTTCAGGAGTTTCAGGGAAAATCTTCCTAAGCATCCCTTTCTGCTCCATGTACATTGATCAAGAAGAAAAACCTGCCCATGAATCACACTTTGTTGTTTAGGAGTGATGAAGTTTAAACTTATCAAAAATGACTACACCCTGCTCAATTCAGCAAAGCAACTTGTTACAGAGGAATCTACTACTATGTTGAATAGTTTTAAATTGCACGATGAGATAGATCAGAAAAGGAACAGCAATGGTTTTTGTAAGAATGTCCTAGTAAAACACCTACAAAGAATTTAAGGGAAAAAAACTCCTTCCATGGCGATAGACACCACCCTTTGTCGAAGCTTTTGAGATTTTGGAGAAGAGCTGATCATCTCCTAACTTAGCTGAGCAACTTCATCAGCAGGCCTTTGGCTTCTGTTTTTTCCCTGTGCAACAGTTTTGGCCCAGGGCAATGTAGGCCTGCATTGGGCAAGATAAACTGCACAGTGTTTTTATTTACTCTGCACCAATATTAAGAAAAACAAAACCGGCAGATGAGCACAAATTAAACATTATCCAGCACAAGATTTTTGCACCAGAACATTTAGAAAAATAGCAAGATGGAGAAACTTTATCAAAAATAAATTGGTGCTTTAGTGGTCTACATTTCAGATTACTGAACACTTATTTGGATAATTTCAAAAACAAGATTTCCTTTAACTTAACAGCACTTTCATTAAATCACTCTTTGGTTATAGTAATCATCCTGCTATTCATACTATGCCCGTTATTAACTTAGTTGGTTTGTTGCTCATCACTAGCCCCACTAAAATGGAGTAACTCCAGAATCCGCATCGCTGCTCAAACCCCATTCTTTTAAGGAGACAAGATGAAGTCTTCCTAAATGAGGAAATCATCCAGAAACAGTAAAAATCTTTGTATACATGTTTAGTCTATTACCTACTTTTTGATGAAATGGAACCAATACATTTGTATTGTGTTTGCCCACTGAAAGGTTGGCCAACTTCAGAAACTATAAAAACTTCGTAGCCTGCATTGGCTCGTCAGCAGCTGGTTTACCATTTTAATCACACCTGTGATTTAATCTGCGTTATTCTGCTGTATGGCCTGATTTTACAAATATCAGGGCTCTGAGTTATGGCATATTATGACAAACCCATTCGTAGTGTAAACTGCTTACTTTATTCTTGGGCTGCGATGGCCCCCATCACAAAGTTCACCACAGTCTAACAATTCGGGCGCAAACCACCAAAACATGCAGGGCAAATTTTAAAACATACAAATGTAATTACTGGGGTGTATCTAGAAAAATAAGCAATGAGAACTATGCACATGAGTCAGGAAACAATCTCATCAAATCAAGAACTTTTAGCAGCCACTGTCGGAAAAAACATTAAGTCGTTTTTCTGTGGCTGTCTACACCACCATCATATGTTCTATACCTGGAGTAAAATTCAAATTGTGGGGGGGAAATGCCCAATAGTGGTTATAGAATGAACGTTGTGAAGTATTGCAGACACGCAAAAATGCCAATGTAATTTAAGACAACCGTTTTTGACCTGTGGTCCACTGATCATTAGGAGTGCATGACTGTTTGGAAAATTCAATATCAAAAGATTTATAAACTGTATATACATCAAGTAAAATTGAAAATGAGACAAGCAAAGGTTGCCAAATTAATTTTTAGCTTCAAATATCAAATCCCTTTACATTTCACAAAACACTTTTACAGCAAACAATCTAGTACAGAGGATCAATTGAAACGCTGACATACACTGAAAAAGAGCATTCACGAGGAGCAAAAAAGGCAAAGAAGTGTGTTGGAAGCTTGCATATCATGTGTATTCTATAAATAAAACCACATTTTGAAAAACTCCAACCTTAATAAAGATTTTAATTTTTACATAGTTTTTGGTTTTGTGAATTAAATAACAATTGATAAGTTATGTGTTGGGTGTATACTTGTTACTGTATTTTTGCACATTGTTTTGAGGTTCTAATCTTACAAAATGTTGAAGTCAGGGTTCCTGACTTCAGTGAGGGACACGGGAAGTCAAGTGGGTAAGAACCACTTTTAGAAAGACTTTTTGAAATCAATGGGCTGGTGAGACCCAGGATTAGCTCACCTGAACACATACATTTCTAAAGCAGTAAGCACTGCGCTAATGACTAAAGCTCTCAAAAGAGGCTACATGTTGCATGTGACTATGGGTACAGAAAACCTGTCATATCTACAAAGCGAGTTGTCTCAATCATCAGGATGTGAACAAAAATTGGATCGGACAGTAGAAAGAGGATCAGTGTGTAGGGAAGAGGCTATCAACAGCTACAATTGCCCACTTTGTGTGCCCCTGGGACACTTTGGTATTACAGAAGGAGGTCACAGACACTTTGTGCAGTCCCTTCTGTAATATCGATAGCGATGGTCACACGTTGCGCCATGCACATGAGGGATTCATTGCCTCTGCACCCGTGCCCCATTATGGATGCGGGCGCAGGGGCAAAATTGCCTTTATGAGGCACCCTGAAAGTGTGCCACAAAAAGGTTGCGCACTTTCAGTGCACCTCCTAAAGGCAGTCCTCAGGAGTAGAGAAAGGGTGTTGTGGTCCCATGAACCCCCTAGATAACCCCCATGCAGACGAGTGCTGTCACTCACTGCACAAGACTGCAAGAGGATCACTGTCCCCTCCTTAAAGTGCAGGCGGGTTGCCACCCACACAGCGAAACATGGATCGGTTTGGAAGCAGCTACTCTGTATTTCTCTTGAATGCATTGCCCCCAGTACAGCACCAGTTCGCTGTCACCTGGGGCAGCGCATACATGGTAATATTGTGCCCTTTCCCTGTTTGAGCAAGATTTTCATGAGTAAATATACAGGTTTACGGTTCACACAATCCGATATTTGACATAACAGAGCTTTGTGATGAACTCCCAAATAGTGGCCTACCAAAAAATGCCAAAACGATTAAAGCACGTTGTTTAAAAGGGGACGCAACAAACGTTTGTAGGAGACACCAACAGGGGTACATGCAAACCAATCAATTTATAACTGTGTTACACTGTCGCATCCCAATATACGGACTACCCACAGATCAACAAACAAATACATTAACATATTACAAGGTTATGGAATTGTTCGAGGAAGGCAAAAAAGTTAATGTTAAGATTCCAATTATGGTTAGGATTAGGTTTGTTGTTAAGAGTAGCTTAAATTCAGAGCTTAGTTTAGCCTTTAAATTAGGCTTGGGTATAGTCTTAAGGAAAAGGTTGTGCTTAGTGTTCGGGAAAAGGAAGAATTATTTTTAATATTAGGGTAAAGCGTTGATTTAGGGTTAGAGGGAGTCTTAGGTTAAGTGTCGGGCATAGTGGTGGGTTTAAACTTCGTTAGCTTTGATTTTAAATTCAGAATGATGCCAAGGTCTGGGGTAGGTTTACGGAAAGGGAGGCTCAGCGTGAGGATTTTACTAAAAGACATGAGATTGGAGCGCGTCAAGAGTTAAAACGAATCGTAAGGTGTGTGAAAGCTATTGAGTAGCCAGCATGAAGCCCACATATCAAGAGAATGTAATACCTTTTAGTAGGAATTTGATTTCAAGTAGGGCCTGCAACTAACACATAAGCTCCAGCAGTAATTCATAGGTTGTACTATACCCATCCTCCACCACGAAGAAACAAATCTTGCTCAGCGAGCAGGGACAGTGGAGGTGAAGACTAGCTCCTACTCAGTGCAGAGCTGGCGAGTGACCTTGGGGACATTTACTTAGAGCTGCCTGCCAGAAGCAAACCCATTTCAGTAAACAATGTAATCCCATTAGAAACATACAATTGAATATTATGAAGTAGTTAGTAGCCCTCTTAAATTAAGTTTCAGGGCAGAAAATCATTTTAAATGATTGCAACCAATTACCCATTTTTCATCTTCGTTCATCTTCTGAGACGAACCTTTAAAACTACTTAAACACAAACGCTACCATCATCAATGAAGTGTCAGAATAGCAAGTATATAGCAAGAATATGCAATCAATTATGGCCACTGAGAAAAAAAAATATTTTTCACCTAGACAAAAGGTGTTTATTCCTGGGACTATTTGGAGAAATGACATGTCACCCTCCTGCCTCTCTCTTTCGCACACACAAAACACCCCACCACGTTGCTTGACGATGGAACAACTTGTTACTGGTTTAGGCCTGGTCAAAAGTGCGCATACTTCATGTACAAAGTTGCTTTTTAAACATTAGGGTATATGCAACAAGGGGCAATTAAGCAGGGACGAAGAGGAGGAAAGCTCTATGTTGTGCATCACAGGCAGCAGACTGCAATTGAAATAACAGGGAAGACCCTCTTTCATGTCCACCAAACACTGAAATCAAACATACTTTGTGTAAGAATACTACAGCTTTCTCGTCTAGTAGAACCCAGAGTCGGTAAGTCAATGCACTTAGATCAGCCGTTCTCTGGACTGAGGAAGTCAGCCAATCTGCTATGGTCTTGATTTTAGGGACTAACAGTAGTCAAGTTTAACTAAAACAGCCCTTTGTCAAAGGCTTGTCTATAAAGCTCAGTATTCACGGTATTCCTAAAGATCAAGAGGAGGTTTTCTGCTATCAACGTTGGGTTTGAGACATTGGCGAACTTGGGGACTAGAAATTACTAACTGTGCTTCGAAGTTCAGAATTTTGACTGGTTGATGGATATGGGAATTTGCACAGTCCAAGGAGGTGAGAGCTGCAGGAGGTTTGGCAAGTACCATTGTTCTCTGCTCCACTGAACTTTGTGCATGTTACACACTTTTTGAATTATATCCTGAGCTTCATATGCAGCTTTGCAATCAAAGAGTGCTTTATGAGGTCGATGAAACATATGTTTTAATGACAGATGAAGTCCTTAAAATGTCTGAGAATCAGAACCATAACTGTGAAGCTGGTGAAGCCACGAATTCGCCCAAAAGCATGCAGGAATGAATGTTTCCAAGTTCATGTTTAAAAACTATTGCTTTAAAAAAAATGATTCTCAGGGCAGTGATCTATTCTCATGTATGAAGGTGAAATGCTTCAGCATGTCCACCTCTACTGTAAAATTGTGTAAATAGTCTTCTAGGCTATGTAAGTGATGGGTCCGCAATGTGTCACAATCACAAATACGTTTCGAAGGTTGTGAGGGCTGAGGACAAATTACTTAGGCTAAAAAGCAACGTAATTAAAGCGATGACCGTGAATGAAAGAAATCAATTACTAAGTGAGCGCATATAAAGAGGCACTCCCAAAGCTAAAGCTTTTTAAAGGATAGAAGAGGAAGTGAAATAATCTCAAAAACAATCACTAAGTGCAAAAAAAGATACTAGATGAGTCGTCGTTTAGTCTTGGACTTCCTCAACCATTTATCTTTCTCCTAAAAAGAGATTTTAGTGCTAGCCTCTAGAAAACACTGATGCTGGTGTAAAGAAGTGGTCTCTGGTGGTTCAGATTGACCGAGAACTTAATCACTACTCGTTGCCTCGTGATCCATCCGCATCAGCAGTAAAATAGTCTCCTTCTCTCAGACGGCCCCGCATTTTATACTAACTCTGGAAGAAATGTAAAATTACACTGGTGTAATTTGGGGGATTTTTCATAGGCTTGTTACGCGAAATTCCAGACGTTACTCCACATCATGCAATTACTCATCTGTGGTACAATTTTACCACAAGCACGCATGAATCAAGTGAGCAGCCAGAAAGCAACAAGCTGTTGCTTGTGCTGCTGGTGGTTTTTCCAATATATATATATATATTTTTTAACTGAAATCCATCCTTACATCAAAAATCGACACAACGACAAATTTTGCCCTATGTTATAGTGCTAAATGACAATCACATTTTGCATAATACACAAAATGTGTAATTTTCATGAATTTTCACATAATTACGCAAATTACGAGAAGTTTACTTCAGCAAGAAAAAAAGCTCCTCTTTTGTTCTAGTTAGAGACTTTTAGCTATCTACTTGAACGTATGTGGCAGCAAAAAAAAACCAAGCATTGGCATAGCCAAGAGGTCTCGCTTTTGGGACCGTATAAGTATTTAGTTATGCAGCACAATATCCTTGGTTGAACAACATCAACTGTTGCATGGCTGAACACTTATAAGCTCCCAAAGGCAAGACCTATTGGCTATGCCAATGCTTGTAAACAGGAGGAGGGTATAGCTCAAAAGTATTGATTTTGGTGAGAACTAGTAGCACTGAGGATAGCAAAGATTACTGGTAGGTAACGTGTTCATATCAGCCCCTGTAGTAAGCGAGTCAGTGTAAGGGAAAATTTGGACAGCAACATATACATAAGTGTACAAGAAAATGTTGTGTGCTTCTTCATTACTTGCCAAGCGGAGAGCTGATGATCACTCCTGAAGCATGGTGCTGTCCCTGTTCCACTAACTGAATGCCCAGATGACAAAGTTAGACATAGCTACCGACAGGATCCAATCAGAATCAGTACATTATTCGGTTGCCTAATTCCATGTGTTGCTTGGGACGCCATTCTACCTCTCACAATATACCTTACCACGGATGGGTATATGGTGACCAGCTGCCCACTACTTACGCGGACCATCCGAAAACCACAGCACAGGTTCTCACGTCCGTTGTTGATCTTCTTATGGATGTCATTTGTCCAGGTGGCCAGCCAATCTCACGGCAGAATATACTCTGCCAGTCGGAGAGCGGGAGGTACTGCTCATGTGTATGATGATCAAGAATTGGAGCCTCAAATATACATCTGAGCCAATCCTAGTACGCTACGAGGTGTTATGAATTGCCGATTGGTTGCGGCATCTGCGCATGCATCTGCCAAAGTTAGTCGTGGCACTTTTCTGGAGTTATAGAAGGCGGCTGGTGTCTTGCTGGTCAGCTTGTGTGGGGATAACGTCTTTGGACTAAGTGTGGGCCTGTTCAGTCGGGAGCGGGGGGCATGTTTCAGGTAAGACTCCACAAGAGGGTGAAGCCCCTGCCCTTCAGCCGCGTCATTCTCAGCCTTCATGCACTGTGCCTCCCCCGCATAGAGTGAACCCAGGCGCCGCCCACTTCTGGTGCACAATGTGAAGCAAGGAGGCAAAGTGTGGCTGCGCCTGTATCATTGCTGTTTTGAAGTTGGCTGGACCCTGCCTGCCAATTCAACACCGTTGTGCTGTGAGCGGCTGCGCTCGTGAAAAAGCACAAATCGTGTCTGCGGGAAGAAAATAAAAGTGTGCGGCCGCGCTCGTAAAACAAAAAAAACGGCAAAAGTGGCAACAGGGATCGCGCGCGAGGGCAAAGAACCAAGGGATGAGTTACGGAAAAAGGAAAAAAAGACGCGCTCTGTGATGAGGGAGGGGGAGGGGGTGAGCGGCCGCGCTCGTAAAAAACTAGCATTGGCCGTGCGGCTGTAAAAGTAACGGCCGCGCGGGAACTTTCCAACATTTTAGTGGTGTAATATAAATGAATGAAAAAAGGCTCAAGATAAAGCAGGTTTTGCAGTATTTTGTGACTCTAGCATGGGTTAGAAGCAATTGCCTGAGGAGACAGTGCAGGAACTAAAGACGGAGAGCAAAAGCGGTCAATTAACCCGAAGGCAGGGTAAATGAGAGCTCAGACCTGCAGTGTAATATGAGACAGGCAGTGGAAAACAGTAGAAGCAGGAAGACGCCAATTCTGAACCGCAGCCCAGCAATACTGATGTCCGAGGGTTTATCTGAACCTGTAGGTTCTCCTTTGGTTTAATTATGTGCAACAGGCAGAGAGCATACACTTCTAAGGCGGACGAGAAACAGTCCAGGCTAGGAGGTCGGGACACTAAGGAATTTGCACCTGGCTATGAGCGACCGACCTTTTATGACACTGCACATGACGTGATCTGCGATTAAGAGTGGCTAAAATATTTGTAAAAGGTACGAAAAGTAAAGTGAAAGTATTGTTTTCTTCTTTAATGTGGTTATCGCTATTTTTTCAAGCAAACACTTGATAAAATGCATTAATAAACCAACATTGGCCGCACGGCCGTAAAAGTAACAGAGGCGCAGCCGTGAAAGCAAAACTTAGCGCGATTGCGATCCAAGCAAAAGTGATCGCGATCGCGATGACGGGACGCGCTGTGTGGTAAGCACGCGAGTGGTGCACGCGCAGCAGTGATTGGTGGCTGCACGCGTGAACGCAAGCGTCAGGCCTGCGAGGTCTGGAAGCACTTTGGAAACCCATATACTAAATGTTTCTCCGAGCGGCGCATGCGCTGGCTCAGGTGAAACCTAAAAAAAGACAACAGAGATGGTCTTTCAGTGTTGAGTTCAGCAGTTAAACATTTCAAACTGTAATCTTCCAGTGGTTGGTGGGAGGTTTAAAAAGGTAGCTCCTCTCCCTAATCAAATTATGGAGCATCTCTGACAAATATTTTAACCAGAGTTCCCAGTGGTGGTGTCATCACACAGCCAGCAGGGTCTAAAGCAGCAGCCACATCTACCACCACAACAGGGACAATAGCAGCAACCACAAGTTCTGCAACAACAATCACCACAGCAGCACCCTAGCAGGGATCAAAACAATAGTAGCTGCCAGAACAGATGGGACAAGAGCAGGCACCATTGCTTTAACAACTGTAGGGACCAAAGCTGCGCCATGCGTTGACCGATAGAAGCAACAGCTGCCCACAGTACAAAGACAACAGCAGCAAACCGCTGTGACTACAGCAGGGAATACAGTAGATACAGCATAAAATGGTGCCACACCAGCCATCCTCACACAAGCTGCAAGAGCTGTCAAAGTAGCCACAGCTGCTGCCAATGCGGTGACCACCATCAGCAACAAAAGCAGCCATAGCAATAAAAACAGCAACAAGAATAGCAGAGACCACAGCAGTAATAACAGCAGAAACTACAGCTGCCACCGTGTAATGACCACACCTGTAATCACTACAGGAACTAATACATCAACGAGAGCTGGAACTTCAAAAACAAAATAGCAGTGACAACAGCTTAGGATACAGCAGGGAGCACACAACGATAACAGCTGTGATGACTGCCACCATCAAAGTAGCAACAGAAGTAACAATGGTAGGGACCTCAAAAGTGACCACAGCTTCAACCACATCTAACTACAGCACGGACAACATCAGCGATCACAGCAGTAGCAACTGCAACAGCAGTCATCACCACAGGGACAACGGATGCGTTAACTACAGCAGAATAATAACAGCAAAAAAAGTTATCCCAGTAGAGCAGGGACCACACTTGCCACAACAGCACAGACAGCAGAAATCAAAGCTGTAACTTCGGAAAGGACTGCTACAACAGCAAGGTCGACTACCACAGCAGGGACAACAAAGACCACAGCTGAGACAACAGCAGCAAACCAACTGCCACAACAGCAGTCACCACAGATGTCACAAGTGCAACAACCGCAGCAGGTACCAAGCAGTGACCATAACAACCGCCAAGACATCCACAAAAAAAAAAAGACAAACTGCTTAACAAACAGCTGACCTGTATTATCAAGGACAGCCAATTACTTCATGCGACTCAATCAGGCTTCCGTCTAGGGTTCAGTACAAAGGTTGCCTTACTGCAGGTCTCAGAATTCATAACAAGCATTTACAATGCAATGGTCTCGGCAGCATTAAAGGTAGAGCTATTGGCATTGCTCATGATTTTTTTATTTTTTTTTAAATCATAAATAAATGGCATTGTTATTTACATTCCCAATAGCTTAATCGCTTGCATATGCGAGACCTATTGCATTAGCACCCACACACCGAGTAAGTAGTAGAGTGGTAGAGTGAGTATGTACAATATATCCCGAGCAGACGTCGTACTCGTGCTGCCATCGTGATTCAAAACATCAGAAATAACATTGATGTGAAAATCGGACTTGCCCTGACGCGGGTTTCGTTCATTATTATTAATAAAGGTGCTACTTCTTCGCGGACTTGATCAGTTTTCTACGTTTTCACTTATATACAACGTCGCTTGG